>NC_141042.1:41190000-41427500 GCF_052040795.2 Danio rerio
TTGACTGTAGTTTTACTGTAATTTGACTGTAGTTTTACTGTAGTTTGACTGTAGTTTGACTTTACCCTGACTATAGTTTAACTGTAGTTTGTCTTTGACTGTAGTTCTACTGTAATTTGACTGTAGTTTGACTTTACCCTGTCTGTAGTTTATCTGTAGTTTGTCTTTGACTGTACTTTGACTTCGACTGCAGTTTGACTGTACTTTCTAAGTGGAATTTGACTAGTTTGACTGTAGTTTGTTTACAGTTTGACTGTTGTTAGACTGTACTTCAACTGTATATTAAATGTAGTTTGACTACTTTGAATGTACTTTGACTATGTAGTGTGACTTCAGCTGTACGTTGACTGTACTTTGTAGTTTGACTTACCTTGATTCTAGTTTGATTGTAGTTTTTACTACTTTGACTGTATTTTGACTGTAGTTTAAATATATTTTGACTTCACATTAACCTTACTTTGACTGTAGTTCTTGCAGCTTCACAAAGCATCTGCAAGTGTCTACCGGACGTCGCGCTGTCCTCACTGCTGACCAGGCCTGCAAACACAAGCCCGAACCTGCCCCCCGTCTCTCACAGAATAGTTCGAGCTCAGCTTTATTTCGTGTGCTAGTAAATCTGGAGGACTATAATTAGCAGCGCATTCCACTTCCTGCGCGCCCCTCCTTCACATTTCCACATTGAATCGAATACTTCTGATTCCACAATATCCAGCTGCCGGCTCCATCTGACCCCTCCCGGCCATCCGTCTTCAGGACAGGCCCTCCGTCACCCGGCTTTTTGGAGTCTCCTTTGTGCCGGGTGTGCAGGAATTCCCCAGTAACCCGAGCTGTGGGTAATTGGGAAAGTGGATCCTTTTCTTTTGTTCCTGTTTTCAATGATCTCAGCTGGGTGGAGAGAGTCCCAGAGCCCTGCTGAGCTGCGGACGGCATGCTTTTCTCTGACCAAACCACAGTTCTAGCGTCCATCATGAGGGCATTTTTTTTGCAAGGTTATAATAGTTTTGGATTTTTCATTAGCTTTAGTTTTTATTTTGTTTTGACTTTTTGCTTTTTTAAACTCAGTCAGTTTTAATTAGTTTTAAGAGGCAGATTTACTAGATTTTATTAGTTTCTATATTTTGAAATAGCTTAGATTTTGTTATCCAGCAGCACATGCCCTTCCAGCTGCAACCCATCTCTGGGAAACATCTAAACTCAATTGAACTAAATCTGGTTTTAGTTGGACAGGCTGGGAGATGGCCAGCTAAAACCAGCTTGACCAGCCTAGCCAGACTGGGAGCCCAGCCAAAACCAGCTATGTCCAGCTTAATCCAGAATGGTCAAGCTGGTTTTAGATGGTTTTAGCTGGTCACTTTTCAGCCTGACCTGCTAAGACCAGACTGGGAATGGCTGGGAACCAGCCTGGAAGTGGCCAAAACCCCTCTAAAACCAGCCTGGTCGACCAGCTAAAACCAGCCAACCAGCCTAGACTGGTTTATTCAGCAGGGTTTTAAGGTACCAATATAGCCCCTTTAACTAGAAATATGTACCATTTGAAAAGGTACCACCCCAGTGACAGCTCGCATACCTTTATTTCTGAGAGTGTAGAAAGAGCGGGATTCGCTGAGTTCAGGTGTGTTCAGTTGGGGCTGGAACTAAAGTGTGTGTGACACCGGCCCTCCAGGACTGAGTTTGGACACCCCTGGCTTAAAGTGTTTGTATGTGTGTGTGTGTATGTCTGTGTTTGTGTGTGTTTCTGCATATGTGTGTGTGTGTGAGTGTGCGTCTGTGTTTGTGTGTGTTTCTGCATTTGTGTGTGTGTGAGTGTGCGTCTGTGTTTGTGTGTGTTTCTGCATATGTGTGTGAGTGTGCGTTTGTGTTTGTGTGTGTTTCTGAATATGTGTGTGAGTGTGCGTTTGTGTTTGTGTGTGTTTCTGCAAATGTGTGTGAGTGTGCGTTTGTGTTTGTGTGTGTTTCTGAATATGTGTGTGAGTGTGCGTTTGTGTTTGTGTGTGTTTCTGCAAATGTGTGTGAGTGTGCGTTTGTGTTTGTGTGTGTTTCTGCATATGTGTGTGAGTGTGCGTCTGTGTTTGTGTGTGTTTCTGCATATGTGTGTGTGTGAGTGTGCGTCTGTGTTTGTGTGTGTTTCTGCATATGTGTGTGTGTGTGTGTGTGAGTGTGTGTTTCTGAATATGTGTGTGTGTGTGTGTGAGTGTACATCTGTGTTTGTGTGTGTTTCTGCATATGTGTGTGTGTGTGTGTGTGTATGAGTGTGTCTGGGTGTGTGTCTGTGTTTGTGTGTGTTTCTGCATATGTGTATGTGTGTTTGTGAGTGTGCGTCTCTGTTTGTGTGTGTTTCTGCATATGTGTGTGTGAGTGTGCGTCTGTGTTTGTGTGTGTTTCTGCATATATGTGTATGTGTGTGTGAGTGTGCGTCTCTGTTTGTGTGTGTTTCTGCATATGTGTATGTGTGTTTGTGAGTGTGCGTCTCTGTTTGTGTGTGTTTCTGCATATGTGTGTGTGAGTGTGCATCTGTATTTGTGTGTGTTTCTGCATATATGTGTATGTGTGTGTGTAAGTGTGTGTCTCTGTTTGTGTGTGTTTCTGCATATGTGTGTGTTTGTGAGTGTGCGTCTGTGTTTGTGTATGTTTCTGCATATGTGTGTGTGTGTGAGTGTGCGTCTGTGTTTGTGTGTGTTTCTGCATATGTGTGTGTGTGTGCGTCTGTGTTTGTGTGTGTTTCTGCATATGTGTGTGTGTGTGTGTGAGTGTGCATCTGTGTTTGTGTGTGTTTCTGCATCTGTGTTTGTGTGTGTTTCTGCATATGTGTGTGTGTGTGTGTATGAGTGTGTCTGGGTGTGCGTCTGTGTTTGTGTGTGTTTCTGCATATGTGTGTGTTTGTGAGTGTGCGTCTCTGTTTGTGTGTGTTTCTGCATATGTGTGTGTGTGTGTGAGTGTGCGTCTGTGTTTGTGTGTGTTTCTGCATATATGTGTATGTGTGTGTGTAAGTGTGCGTCTTTGTTTGTGTGTGTTTCTGCATATGTGTGTGTGAGTGTGCATCTGTATTTGTGTGTGTTTCTGCATATGTGTGTGTGTGTGTGTGTGAGTGTGCGTCTGTGTTTGTGTGTGTTTCTGCATATGTGTGTGTGTGTGTGTGTGAGTGTGCATCTGTATTTGTGTGTGTTTCTGCATATGTGTGTGTGTGTGTGTGAGTGTGCGTCTGTGTTTGTGTATGTTTCTGCATATGTGTGTGTGTGAGTGTGCGTCTGTGTTTGTGTGTGTTTCTGCATATATGTGTGTGTGTGTGTGAGTGTGCGTCTCTGTTTGTGTGTGTTTCTGCATATGTGTGTGTGTGTGTAAGTGTGCATCTGTGTTTGTGTGTGTTTCTGCATATGTGTGTGTGTGAGTTTGCGTCTGTGTTTGTGTGTGTTTCTGCATATGTGTGTGTGTGTGTGTGTGTGTGAGTGTGCGTCTCTGTTTGTGTGTGTTTCTGCATATGTGTGTGTGTGTGTGAGTGTGCATCTGTGTTTGTGTGTGTTTCTGCATATGTGTGTGTGTGAGTGTGCGTCTGTGTTTGTTTCTGCATATGTGTGTGTGTGAGTGTGCGTCTGTGTTTGTGTGTGTTTCTGCATATGTGTGTGTGTGAGTGTGCGTCTGTGTTTGTGTGTGTTTCTGCATATGTGTGTGTGTGTGTGTGCCAGCCCGGTCTGCACTGTGTTGAAGTCTCCATGGCTGCAGACAGACTCACATTCCTGGCGTTTTCCTGCTGGCCGCTGAGCACGTTTGCGGGTGAAAGGTGCTTCAGACACGCTGCTTTAACGTCCAGCGTCATCACACACTCTTCAGCACAGGACACATCCCTCCACCCCTGTTTTAATATCATCATCTCTGCAGACAACAGGCAGGCATCATTTGATACTTTGAGATTGCAGGTGCTATCAGGGGCGGGGCTTTTATAGAGACATCTGATTGGACAGATTGAGGGCCAATCAAAATGAACCCATTTATAGACCTAAACCCCTCCCTCCATTTACACCAGGGGTGGGCAAACTCAGTCCTGGAGGGCCGGTGTCCTGCAAAGTTTAGCTCCAACTCTAATCAAACACACCTGCTTATAGATTTCTAGCGCTTTTGAAGACACTGATTAGCATGTTCAGGTGTGTTTGATTGATGTCTAGGCCCATGTCATATACAGTACAGATACTTAATAAATAACCTACTATGAATTAAAAGAATTAACATCTGCTTTTTGTTTTCACAAGCTTTGGAGACGTAACAAACTCCGCTTTTATAGTAGGTCACCTACAGCTTTCGCCATGAGGCTGTGTTCAAAATTCATCAATGTTGTTAAATACACTGCGAAGGGAGCACAATTGTAAACATGAAGATGGCTAAAACTGAACTGTAAAATAGTTAGAAAGCTAATTACAGCTAAGAGACATGACTTTAATGCTTTTTTATTTTTAATAATTCCAACTTTAAACGTTAGAATGTTCTAAATGAATAGGGCATAGGGGGGATAAGTGGGAATAGAACACAGCCAGGAACTCTGTTCCTAACTACAGCTCCAGAGGTGTAGTTGCAAGTGCTCAAGTTTACAATGCAGTTTGCGAATGTTCATTGGAGCGTGGGATTTGGGAAATACCAAATCAACAAACTATGTTTGCAACAATGGAACTTGCAACCTTACGTTGGCTAACAATGGCTTTGGGAAACGCACCCCAGGTCAGAACATTTGATTTCCCTGATGGAAAGCAGCAACAGAATCTTCAAGCACAAATCTATGACTGTGATACGATACATCTACATCAGGGGTCACCAACATGGCGAGGATCTTATGTGTTGCCCACAGGCCTGTTCTAAAAAATAGCTCACCATAGCACCACTTACCAGTAAGCTTCATCTAATATAGAAGTAATCATTTAAAAATGTAAATATTTGCAGAGATATATATATAAAAATAAAGTGTTGCACATTGATATATTAAATACAGGGTATTTCCTACCCTGTTAAATCATTGTTGATAACTTTTGTGAGATCATCAGTGTCTTCACATGGATGAATATTATTAATTATTACCAAAAACATAAAGTGTAATTAAAAGTAAATTGAGCAAATTTGTTATTTGAGAAGTGTTTTCAAACTGGTAGCCCTCCACGTTAATCGGTATCTAAGAAGTAGCTCTCAGTTTCATAAAGGTTGGTGTCCCCTGATCTACATGTTCTAGGCTTATACTCGCATAGCCCTCGCCGTGGCTATTTCACCTCTCAAAAAATGCAACAAGTCATAGAGCAAGCTCTGTGATTGGTCGGTTTAATAACTGTGACCATTGTGGGCGGTGCTGAGAGCTGTGAGCCTGAAAAGGCAAGTGTTTACATGTGTCAAGTCTCGTGAAGGAGCTCCAGATGGAGACTGTTGTCTTGTGTTTACCATTCATTCTGCTTCTCTACAGCTTAGTCCCTTTATTAATCCGGGGTCACCACAGCGGAATGAACCACCAACTTATCCAGCACATATTTTACGCAGCGGATGCCCTTCCTGCTGCTACCCTTCACTGTGCAACACCCATACACACTCATTTACACACAGACTATGGACAATTTAGCCTAGTCAATTCACCTGTACCGCATGTCTTTGGACTGTGGGGGAAACCGGAGCATGAATGCCATTTTAAAAGGAGAACGCACTAGTGTAGACGGCACCTAAATCACAGTATTTAGTCAGTGCTGCTGATTTGTTGCTATGAATGTGTGCCATGTGCGATACTGGTGTGTGTGTGTGTGTGTGTGTTTCCACCATTAGCACGCTAACAGGAAGAGCTGGAAGCTCAGTTTAGAGGTGTTGTGTCCATCTGCCTATACTGGGGTGTGTGTCAGTGTTGTTTCAGCCTGTGTGTGTGTGTGTGTCACCTCTAATCCACCACCAAGCCATTGTTTCTTTGAGGTGTGTGTGTGTGTTTCCTCTGAAAACAGCATGTGGCTCATACCCAAACATGGCGTTGCGAGCGTCAGCCCCTGCGCCTCCTAATCTCTGCTGTGTTTTTCCAAAAACTGAAAAAGCTGAAAGCTGATTGGGTAGAGGTGAAGGGGTCGTAAGTATGGTTTAATCAGGGTTCAAAGACAGTCATGGAGTTTTAACAAGGCACAGTTTTGGAAACAACAAATACACCCAGAATGTTGTGGAAAAGTCCTGGAAATGTGCTGAACAGATATCCGTGGACTTGAATATGTTTGAGATGATAATATTGGGTAAACTTTAAATGCATTTACGCTGTTTGTCTCTTCATGTCCCTGCTGAAAAATCCAGCTCAAACTAGCCTAGGCTGGTTGGCTGGTTTTAGTTGGTTGACCAGGCTGGTTTTAGAGGGGTTTGGGCCACTTCCAGGCTGGTTTCCAGACATTTCCAGCCTGGTCTTAGCTGGTCAGGCTAGAAAATGACCAGCCAAATCCAGCTAAAACCAGCTTGACCAGCCTGGTTTAAGGTGGATATAGCTGGTTTTGGCTGGACTCCCAGCCTGGCTAGGCTGGTCAAGCTAATTTTAGCTGGTCATCTCCCAGCCTGACCAGCTAAGACCAGGGTGGAAATGGCTGGAAACCAGCCTGGAAGTGGCCTAAACCCCTCTAAAACCAGCCTGGTTGACCGGCTAAAACCAGCCAACCCGCCTAGGCTGGTTGAAGCTGGATTTTTTAGCAGGGGTGACACTCTTGCTGCTTCCCAATCCGCTAACTATGCGTCCTAAATAGTATTTGGAAATAGAATTAGTATGTGCCAAACCATAGTATGTTAAAAGGGGGTGCCAGATGTTCCTTTAAGTGTGGAAGCATCCATACTCTAACCGCTGATATTGCCCACAGTACATTGTGCAATGGACGTAAATTCAATTAGGACTACAAACACGTGGGAAAAGTGTAAATAAACTACAAACATGACGGACGCACGAGACCAACCATCAAGTAGAGGCTTGGGTAAAGATGTTTGAATGAATATCTAGCCCACTGGAACATGTTTAAATGGCATTATCAGTGTTATATTTCATCTGCAACAACAATACTGAACTCATATAAAGATGTGTCTGGACCTTAACGTCTGAATGCAGAATTATCCAAAGACCTGAGGAGATTACAGTGCATGAAAGACTCATGAATGGGTAGATTAACCTGCTGCTGATTCTCCATTAAGGTAGGATATTAAATATGACAGAACTGTGGATGATTGACAGGGCTCATAACTAAACAAAATAGCGATCTGTTAATGAGGAAGTAGTGTGTCCCAAAGCTTGCATACTCTTCTGTTACACACTCAAGAGTATAGACTTTTCCTTCTCAAAAAAAGTACATACTTTTAGGGCGCAGTCAGAAGTTAGACTTTGTCATTGTCCGTCATTTTGACGGAGAGCGTTGTAAAAAATCCGTCATAAGCTATTATTGACCGTCAATTAATTTGCATATTTTCTAATCGCTTTTTTCATTTATATTTTAATAATGAACCTGCACGACGAGCATATAGGCTAAATTATTCATTTATTTATTTGACTAATGAACAAAAACTCCTATCCGCCTTACCTTTTTCGTCAATGACGGAAAATATTTGGTTTACGCGACCTCTGGGCGTAGTATAAATATGCGAATAGGGACGCAGCATCTCTGTTAGAGTTAAAAAGCAAATGGCAGTTTCAGCATCAGCTCTCTTTCACTCACTTGAAGTGAAGTAAAGAGGACACATTTGACCTAGGGCTGGGCGATATGGGCAAAATATAATATCCCGGTATTATGAGGAGGAATGACAGTATACGATATGTATCCGTTGAGTTAAAGCCTGCATTAAAACTCCATTAAACAATTTCTGAGCAAAATATAATTAAAAAATAACTCACAAAAGCCGTCCAGAAAAAGAAAAGCCCTCATCTGAATTTTTACCATGTTTTCAGATTTTGACCGCATTCTCACCCCGTGATCAACTCGTTTGCTTTATTTTTTGTTTTTGTTTTCTTACCTGATTTCTGGAACTGCTCTTCCCTGGACTCGAACTCGGTCGTCGTTGTGGTCAGCCCCTCTCTGCGCCTCCAGTCCGCCGACATACACGAAGAGCTAACCGGACAAACTGGTTGTGACAGGAAAGCCCTCCACACGGAGGCGAGTGGCCGGCCTGCAAGCGTTGAAAGGAACGCCGTCACACTGCCCCCCAGCGTTCGCTTAAAAAAATTAAACGCAGCCGTACATACCTCCAGCCATGTATTTCGCGTTCTACCGGAAATGTCCACGGGACTACGTTTTCAAAATGAGCCTGGGTTGGGATAATCCCGCATCACGTTGAGGAATCATATCGATATATCCCCAAAACTCAATATACCGCCCAGCCCTACTTGCTACTAGACCACTACTAGTCGAGTGGGAGTGAGATTTGTCCGGGAGTCAGATTTGGATACAACACCAGCACTGCATGTTCCTCCGTGTCGGGTCAGTGATAGGTTGTTCTTAAAAGATTCGTTCATTTTGAACAGATCTTTTGTGTGACTCATGGAGTGAATCATTCATTTGTGCAAGTGGAGATCGTGTGCTGCCTTGGAGTGGTCTGTTTCGTGCAGGATGCGCACGTGTGGCCTCAAACCACATAGATATGAACGATATTAGATAATACCACATCGCGTTGGGGAACCATATCGATATATCCCCAGAACTCGATATACCAGCCCTAATTAGACGTCCTCCCAACAGGGAAAACCAGCAACAATCTAGAAAGAATGATTATATGCTGTCAAGGCTTTGTAATCCAAAAAATAAGTGATTATAATGGAAGCCAATGGGGCAAAAACAGCCACCAACATAACGAAAGGGGAGTCAGATTAAACAGGGTTAACTCTATAAAGCAGGTAGCAGACTAGTTGCAGAATAGAGACTGCGTTTGAGGGCCTGTATACACTAGAATGTTTTAGTTTTAAAAAGCATACGTTTACAGCTTCCGTCCACATAGCCCAGCATTTTGAAAACGCTGGAGCGGCCATTTTGGTTTTAAAACACTGTGGATGGGGGGAAACGGAGAGATCTGAAAATGGAGGCGTGTCTGCAGACATTCACATATCTGATTGGGCCGATTTCTTTAATATTAAGCGCACAGAGTTCAGTCTTGAATCCTTTCCTGAGTTCAGACTTCGCAAGTTTGATATGGAAAACAAACTCCCGAGGACACATCTGGTAAATCTTCAACGGGAACAGTGTACTGTATATGCTCCTTCACACCACCCTGCCCATGTTGTTTCACTATCCTAACGATAAAACGAAGAGATGACATAATGAACTGCCTATTTTCATTTTGACATCACCTGAACACACCCAAAAAGTTGAGGCGTCTTGAGCTGCATATTTATATGAGCGGCATCTTCACTGTATGCATATTTATAGGGAAAACAAAGCCTATAACATCACTTCCTCCTTTATTTTTCATAAAAAATACGAAACATTCCCTCTCTTCTGCTGAATATCAGTTTAATAATCGATAGTAGCCATTATTAAGGTATAACATACAATAAGTGTGGATGAGAGCTGTTCAAAAACGCAACATGTATTAGTGTAAATGGGACTTTAGTAACTGACTAGGTTTTAGCTTTAGCAGCTGTTCTCCTGCATGTATTGGTTTTAGCATATGGGCCTCAGGTTTAAGGGGCCCACAGGTGCAGGACAGCTGCCCCACCCAGAGCAGCAGGACCCCCAGGGGCCCGCTCCTTCTCAGCCCCGTCAGACATTCATAAATCCGCCAAGCTCCTCTAATTAATCGAGTGAATGCCTTCACACGGTCAGATTTACACCAGTGATTGTGATTCAGGTCATTATTTTTCATTTCCTCCTATTTATTTCTGCTTGTGAACTGCATTATGGGATCTTGATCTCTCTTCTGACAACTTTTAACCTTGAAAAGATTTAGAAAGTGACTTTAATGGTCATTTGTAATAGTCTGCAGTGCTGTGTTGTGTGTGTTGGCGTTGTATATTGCGCTACAAACACCTTGTATTAAGCTGCCGGCACATTTTCTGTTATTTTACTGACTAATTTCTCTAGATGTTATTTCTTATACATTATATTGTTATTTCAATTGACTAAAATGTCAATAAAAGTCACTTTGTTAAACTGCAGAGTTGAATTTACAACATTAAAAGTGGACAGAGCAGAAACTAACATCTCAAACTGCAATTCACAACCGTTTATAAACCATATATAGTGCAGGGTTACTCAGGGAGTGTGAGTTTATGGTTATTTAATATAAACAGCAGGGAAAGCAACAGGTTTTTACTGCTGTAAATCTTTTTATATCCATTATTTTCCTTATACAGATTAAACCAGGTGTTTACATACACTCTGAAAAAAGGAAGCATTTTTAGAAAAATGTCTGATGGTAAATCACTAAACTTTACTATTTTAGGTCTGTTAGGATTTCCTAAATGATTTACATTTACTCAATGCCAGAATAATGAGAGAATTGTTTTATTCATTTCTAGACAGTCAGAAGTTTACACACCTTTCCTTGCTATTTTTTAGCTTTGCTTTTAAACTGTTTAGCTTTGGTCAAATGTTTTGAGTCTCCTTCCACAAGCTTCTCACAATAGTTTGCAGGAGTTTTGGCCCATTCCTCCTGACAGAATTGCTGTAACTGAGTCAGATTTGTAGGCTGTCTTGCTCACACAAGCTTTCTCAACTCTGCCCACACATTCTCTATAGGATTGAGATCAGGGCTTTGTGATGGCCACTCTAAAACATTCACTCTGTTGTCCTTAAAGCACATGTGAACTCATTTGGCAGTGTGCTTAGGGTCATGGTCTGTCTGGCCATTTGTGGTCAAGTTGTAATGTCCTGGCTGATGTGTTGAGATGTTGCTTCAGTATTTCTCCATAATGTTCTGTCTTCATGATGCCATCTATGCTGTGAAGTGGACCAGTCCCTCCTGCAGCCCCACAACATGATGCTGCCGCCCCCATACTGCACAGTTGGGATGGTGTTCTAGGCTTGTTCCTCTTTGTCCTCCAGATGTAACACTGCTCATTATGGCCAAACAGTTCAATCTTAGCTCCATCAGAGCACAGGACATGTCTCCACACATCAGTGTCATTCAGCAAACTGTAATCTGGCTTTGTTGTTGATTCTGGCTTGTTGATTTTCTCATGTTGTCACACAGGGAAGCAGTGTGCTTGAGCTTCTCCTTCAATACTATTTTACAGTTGTGCCTCACATTAACTCAAATGTTGTCAATCAGCCAATCAGAAACTTCCAAAACCCTGACATCATCATCTGAGCTTTATCAGAGGCAGAATAATCTTATTGTGTGTAAACTTGACTTTCAGGAAAAGTTTTCTCAACAAATATCTCTCATTATTCTGCTATTAAGCGGAACAGAAACACATTTGATCATCCTAACTTACCTAAGAGAGAACAAGTTTAGTCACATTAATATCTCACTCTTTTTTAAATGCTTATGTGCCTATTTATACAGCGAATGTACACTTCTGCTTTCAGCTGTATATGAATATATGACTCATCCTCAAATCTGAACAGACGCACATGGAGAACAGGCTTCCTGTCCTGTCCGAGATCAGCAGGAAGCAGATAATCTCCCAGTGTGTGTGTGTGTGTGTCAGTCACTCTTGTGTGTATTCTGTGATTCACGTGACCACACACTGATTTGAGGCCCGGTCTGTGTACAAACGAGCACAAAATAGCAACCTGTGAAGAATGTAACCAACCCAGGAAGATGTTTAGAAGCGGAAACGTGTCTCTAAAGTTAAAAATGGAAATGCGCTGCTGCCCTGGAGTAAAATCAGCCTGAATGCTTACACAATTATGATTTTTTAGGGATAAAGTGAGCCCAGATCTTGATATTGATTGGTTATTAGAGCTATATATGTAATTTTTTTGACTCTACACAATTTGTGCACCGTTTAAAAGCGATTAATAGATCATTTGACTGTGTTGTGCGCAGAAACGTCAGCAAGGATGATCACATTAAGTATTTAAAAAACTGGGAATTTTTTAAAATGGGAGCTATTATGCAAAACACACTTTTATAAGGGGTGTAAACACAGTTATGTGAATATATGCAGCCTCTAATGGTGAAAGTGTATTAATTGTATTGTTTATAATCAGACTTGACTAAATCAGTCTGCAGAAGCACTTTGATTGACATTCTCCCTTTGTATGATGTCATCAGAGGGAGAAAGCCCCGCCCACTAGTGACCATCTCTCCCTCATTAGCATAGGAAGTCAATACTGTTTTTGAATCTGCCACTATGCCGACACACAGGCATCTGTAGCTCCGCCCTCTTCTGAAAAGAGCACAATCTCATTTGCATTTAAAGCGACAGTCACCAAAACGCCACAATTAGGATTTAAAGTCAGTTTTAGAGAGTTATAGAACATTATCTGTATGATATTTGGAGCTGAAACTTGTAATGATATGCAATTATAGCTATAAATATAGAACTAGGAACTTTCCGGAGAGACTTCATGTGTTTTTTTCTTGATTATATAGATATATTGTGTACTAAAACTGACGGTAAATGAAAAGCTGCTATTTTCTAGGCTGATATTGTTGGTTTTGCAGGCATTGTGCAATACTGCACTGCTACAGCAGCAACGTTTCTTGATTATTACGTCAGAATGAGCGCTTAGTGCTGGGGTTGCACAGTTTACCAGTACTATGGTAGTATCACAATACTATAGCTCCAAAAAACTTGTGGTGCCAATGTAGTTTGCAAACAGTAGTATCATCAGTAATGGTTTATCTACAGGCAGCGCTGTAGGTAGTGCTGTCGCCTCACAGCAAGAAGGTCGCTGGTTCGAGCCTCGGCTGGGTCAGTTGGCGGTTCTGTGTGGAGTTTGCATGTTCTCCCTGGGTTCGCGTGGGTTTCCTCCGGGTGCTCCGGTTTCCCCCACAGTCCAAACACATGCGGTACAGGAGAATTGGGTAGGCTAATTTAACCATAGTGTATGAGTGTGCATGAGTGTGTGTGGGTGTTTCCCAGAGCTGGGTTGCAGCTGGAAGGGCATCCGCTGCAAAAAAAACATACTGGATAAGTTGCTCAAACATCATTCAAATATTACCTGCTGCGTTTAAAGTGTGTAGAATTAATTACATTGAAACATAAATATACAGCTGACCTGATTCAGTGGGATGGCTGAACCTGTTTCTGTGAGGACAACATACTAATCTATGGCCGAATTCTTGACACGACTAACTTTAAATCATCTTCCATTGCCAATAAGCATGACTTCCGTGCTTCGCAATGCCAAGTTTGATGTGGTTGAGTCGACTATTAAGTACGTTTACATGGGCAACAGTACGATTGTAATATGATTAAGACAATACTCGGGTTATGAGTCTACCATGTAAACAGCGATTTTCGATTGTTTAAAGTCATAAACAGAAATGGAATTAAGACATGGGGAGTGTGCAGATATTAACGGCATTATTGAAGTAAACACCACAATCAAACTATCATGTAGGACTTTTCGATACACATACACACACATCGCAAAATGCGGACGTTTTTTCTTTCCATTGAAACGTGCGGTTTCAATAAAAACAACACTCTTCTGCCAGTCGGTTATATTCACGTCAAATACCCCAGTTTGAGACGGAGGCATGAGTGAAATGTTCATAAGTGAAAGTGAAACTGCCGAACTGCAGTTAAAGTCGAGAAATTGAAGATGAAACATTTAAAACTACACAAGATTCTGCAGGAAACGTGAATAGCCAGGTGTCGCAACCTGCAAAAAGCACTTCACGTAATTATATTACTGTCTTATTCAGATTAACGTAAATAACTAGATTACTGATGTCCATCTAAAGGCCTCACCGGTTTGACTTTTAGTCATTCACCGTTATTAGTTTTAATAAGCACCCGCTCCATTTTATTTGTGTATATTGTACTGGAACGCATTATACAACCTTACAGGTGCCGGATATTAGCTGTGTAGCCAACGTTAATCCTAAAGATTCATCATAATTTACTCGAGTGCACGCCTCAATGTCTTGTGTAACGCTGGAACTGCTCCACTGTTTCTTTAAAAGACCAATGTCATTCAGCAATCATCATAACTCTGTATCCTGCAGATCTGCATGGTTCATTTCCAGTGAAACTCAACTGAAGCGGTCGATCAGGGTTGATGAACGTGAGCCAGAATCAGACCTGCAGGTTTTAAAACCCTGAACTACAGTATAATGTGAGAATACACTGACAGACGGACTGTGAGATCGTAAACTAGCGTCTGTCTGCTGCTAATCGTGACATTGCGTTGAAAAAATGTAGAGAAGCCAGAATTTCCCGTCGCTGCAAGTTTTGAAGCGTTCGCTCAGGGTGTGCAGATCCAGATTGAGCTACTATCGACACCACACACACACACTGTTTTAACAATCCATGTCATCATCTCATTTTCATCTGCTTATCCGGGGCTGGGTCGCGGGGGCAGCAGTCTTAAGAGAGAACTCCAGCCTTCCCTCTCCCCAGACACTCCCTCCAGCACCTCCCGGGGGATCCTAAGGAGTTTCCAGACTTGCCGAGAGATATAGTCCCTCCAGCGTGTCCTAGGTCCCGAGGCCTCCCCCCGGTGGGACATACCTAGAACACCTCCCTAGGTAGGCATGCCAGAGCCACCTCAGCTGACTTCTCTGGATGTGGAGGAGCAGCGGCTGTACTCCGAGCTCTTGCCGGGTGACAGAGCACCCTGCCACCCTTCGAAGGAAACTCACTTTGGCCGCTTGTATTCGAGATCTTGTTCTTTTAGTCATGACCTTAAGCTCATAAACTTATGTGAGAGTAGGAACGTAGATTGACCGGTAAATCGTGAGCCTTGCCTTTTGGCTCAGCTCCTCTTTCACCACAACCGACTGATGCATAGACCACATTACTGCTGCCACTGCACCAATCCGCCTGTGTCCAGTCCTTCTCTCACTTGTAAACAAAACCCCAAAATACTTAAACTCAATCTGGGAAAAGGACTTTCCTCCAATCTGGAGATTGCAATCCACCTTTTTCTGGTGGTGCACCAGGACTTGGAGGAGCTGATTCTCATCTGAGCCACGTCACACTCGGGAACAAACCGCCCCAGTGCATGCTGAAGGTCCGTGTTCGATGAAGCCAACAGAACAACATAGTCTACGAACAACTTATTTGTATTAGAGAATACAACATTGCATAGAGGGTGACATGGTGGCTCAGCGGTTAGCACTGTGGCCTCACAGCAAGAAGGTCACTGGTTCGAGTCTTTGGCATTTCTGTGTGGAACTCTCCAGTTTCCCTCACAGTCCGAGCACATGCGCTATGGGGGAATTAATGAACTAAATTGGCTGTAGTGCATGAGTGTGTGTGTGAATGTGAGTGTGCATGGGTGTTTCCCAGTATTGGGTTGCAGCTGGAAGGGTGTCCACTGATTAGATTAGGATCTAATCTCAACAAAGTGATGTATACTTGCGAGATGAGAGTGTTGTACACTAACTAACTGAATGTTTTCTGTGTTTGTTGTGCAGTCACATTGAGAAGATCACCACATGGCACGACCCCAGGAAGAGCATGACGCCCTCGGTGGCCCAGCTGAGCCTCCATAATCAGGTCTCCAACACCGCCAGCATCCAGCAGCGCTCCATGGCCCTCTCTCAGCCCAACCTGGGTGAGTGTGAAACACATACAGACATGCACACACTATTGATCTCTACCTGACAAACGTCTTGGCGCGGATCGTAGTTGTAAGAGCATCAAATAATAACTCGACTTCTAGTTGATCATTTGGAAAAGTGGCAGAAGGTGGATTTTTCCCATGGATCATCAGAATCACTGCAGAAGACCTACTGGAACCAGCATGGACTGAATAGTCTCAGAGAAATCAGTCAAGTTTGGTAGGAAAAAAGCAAAGAGTGCTCCAGGATTGGCCAGCCCAGTCACCAGACATCAACATTATTGAGCATGATGAAGGAGGAGGTGTTGAAGATGAACAGAAAGAGTCTTGATGAACTCTGGGAGTCCTGCTGAACGCTTTCTTTGCCATGATGACTTTATTAATCAGTGATTTGAGTCATGTCAGAGGTGTATGGATGCAGTCCTCCAAGCTCATGATGGAGTCAGACACAATATTCATTCTGTCTCCACTGCAGCAGGACTTTATATTCTATACTGGACATTATTTCTGTCATTATTTAAGTCAGACCTTACTGTCCTAATGAAATCATCCTAAATCAAACCCTTTTGATTTGCTTGCACTATAAATAACAAGCCACGCCCACTGTTTTCTCATTTAATATTCTGTTTTTCTGGATCGCAGTATAAAATAAATGTTTCCAGCTTCTGGTTCATCCAGATTTTAATGAAGTCTAATGAATCTTCCCCAGATAGCATATGAATGTGGGCCACTTTAGGCAGTTATGCGGCATTGGTGGTCTTCCTTCGGCCCAGACAAAATGAGTGTGAGCCTGAAGTGGCCCACCTGTTCAATGGCAAAGGGAGGACAAAGATTCAAATTCATATATGGGCCATTTAAGGCAAGGATTTGGCACTTATGGCAAAATGTAATCTGAATGTGAGCCCAATTAGGTGTGATCTGGGTCTAAACCTAAAGTGGCTCACTTATGTAAGTGCAAATATGGCCCAGTTATCTTAAGACATATGTGGGCCACTTTTGGCAAATATTTGGCACAGTAAGCTCTCACTATTGCGGCTGTGAGCCTAATGTGGCCCAATGAAAATATGGCATGTGTGGCCCAGTTTTTTTAAAACATATGTGGGCCACTTTTGGCAAATATTCAGCACAGTAAACTCTGGCTAATGCAGCCATTAGCCTATAGTGGCCCAGAGAAGATATGGAAAATGTGGCCCAGTTATCTTAAAACATATGTGGGCCACTTTTGGCAAATATTCAACACAGTAAGCTTTGGCTAATGTGGTTTTGAGCCTATAGTGGCCCAGAGAAGATATGGAAAATGTGGCCCAGTTATCTTAAAACATATGTGGACCACATAGCCTAAAGTCACCATCATGGAGAAAAGTGTTTGCTTTAGTTGGGCTCATAGCCCTGAACCTCTTAATAAACATTTTCTTTTGGGCTTCTGAAACTTTTAGGAACTTTGCTCAAAAAGTTTGTTCATTACAGCAAACAAAATGAAGTGAGGCACAACCTGTGATGAAATAATATAATTCACGTATGTTTACCAACGTTTAATCCATTATCAGAAGTAATAGGCTTGGTCTGGGCCAGCATAAAAGCAAACTGTGGCTCAGAATAGGGTCAGTTCTGGTTGATTTGGTAGAATTCTGGCTGACATGTGATCTTGCTTTGGCTTAATTGTGGCCCAGTTCTGGCAAATAGGAGCGGACCGCCCTAGAGCCATCATTTTATTCAGTTTGTGGTCCAGATGTAAGTGTCTGTTGTGGGTCGGATGTGGGCCAGAATAAAAGCAAACTGTGGCCCAGAATAGGGTCAGTTCTGGTTGATTTGGTTAAATTCTGGCTGATATGTGATCTTGCTTTGGCTTATTTATGGCCCAGATCTGACAAACAGGAGCGGATCGCCCTGGAGGCATCATTCCATTCAGTATGTGGTCCAGATGTAAGTGTCTGCTGTGGGCCGGATCTGGGCCAAAATAAAAGCAAACTGTGGCCCAGAATAGGGTCAGTTCTGGTTCATTTGGTAGAATTCTGGCTGACATGTGATCTTGCTTTGGCTTAATTGTGGCCCAGATCTGGCAAACAGGAGCGGACCGCCCAAGTGCCATCATTCCATGCGGTATGTGGGCAGGATGTGAGTGTGTGGCGTGGGCCAGATTTGAGCCTCATGAATTTCGCTAGCTGGGCCAGGCTTTTAAAGCTGCGTTTGGTTTATTGACAGTGTGTTTGTATCATCTTTGACTCTATCGGCCCCCATAAATGCCTTCCAAATGTGCTTTCTTTGTTTGCCTTTTTTCTTCCCAAATCCTGAATTGTGATGAAATGGAAAAAAAGGTGTGCCTCGGCTTTGTTGGCAGGCGAGAAACAGATTCCAGCGAAGGGGGAGGATAAAATCCAGACTAAAGGGTTTGGAGGGAGGGAAAGATTCCTTCCAGCGCTGCGTACAGTAGACGCCAAGAGTATCTCAGCATATAGAGTTACAGGCAGGTTTAACATCTCATCTCCACTCACAGATACAGTTGAAGACAGAATTATTTGACGTCCTGTGTATATTTTTGTCCAATTTCTGCTTAAAGGAGAGGAGATTTCTAGGTCAAACTTTATTTTGATGATTGAATTTAAGTTACATTGCAACTAATTCTCAGTAGATTATTCGTAGACTGTTTAATTGGGTTAGGGTTAGTGCAAGTTGACTTGCAAAGTTTCTTATGGTCAGTTAAATATCTGTTGAAGAAGATATTAGGCAGACAGTCTACTAATACTCAAATGGACCATCAAAATAAAGTGTTACCGATTTCTTCAACACATTTCTAAACATAATAGTTTTAATTACTCATTTTGCTAGCTGGGTGTCATTTATTTTGCTACAAATACTCTTGTTATTTCTTCAGCTTTGGCATGTAAGTGAGACACTCGATTGCACTTTGGCGCTGTGGTGACGGCTTAGATTGCACATCATATTCGTTATGTTTGCAGCTTTGTATGGCAGCATTGTTTACACACAGTTCGTGTTTTGTCTGTTTTCTTGTTACCGTCCTCTTCAGTAACTTGAAAGCCAAAATGTTGCCAGATGTTGGACTTATTAGAGGACGAGACATCCTCTATTTCAGCTACACTCATATTGGCCTGCTACTGCTGCTAGTTTAAGCAATCTGAAGGCATGGGACAGCAGGTGGAACGTAGCTCACCCAATAAGAGAAAACAGAGGCCGTAACGCTACGATGACATTTTTGTATTGCAATAAATTGATCCACGATATATTGTTAATTAGGCAAGTTAATGTAATTCGGAAACTCACTGTGTAGCAGTGGTTTGTTCTGTAGACTATCCAAAACAAGCTTAAGGGGGCTAATAATATTGACCTTAAAATGGCTTTTAAAAACTGCTTTTATTCTAGCCGAATTAACCAAATAAGGCTTTCTCCAGAAGAACAAAGATTGTAGGAAATACTGTGAACAATTCCTGAATCTGTTCAACATCATTTAGGAAGCCTTTAAAAGTCACTTTAGGCTGAATACTAGTGTCTTGAAGAATATCTAGTCTAATATTATGTGCCGTCATCATTGCAAAGAGAAAAGAAACCAGTTATTAGGGATGAGTTATTAAAACTATCCGAAATTGAGGGAAAAATATACAGGAGGGTGAATAATTCAGACTTCAACTATATTTGTAATACTTCAAAATGTGTAAATGAAAGCAGTGTCAGACGTTACTATAAGGAGGAAGTTGTCCTGATCTGTGTGTGAATGTGAATAAAGCTGCTCAGCTTGAAATAATGACGTGTCCTATAATCCAACCTGCTCCACTCGTTCAAACGGCTGATCTTTCTCCTCTTAACTCTTTTTTTTCTGTTCACCAGCTTCTTATGACTCAAGCGCTCAGGGGTTTTATTGTTTTTGAGATGGCCGTGTCCTCCATTTTGGCTCTAGCAGAAGTTCAGAACAGGCTCAACAGAGCATAGATGCACTGCAAGAAATGCTCTTCCTCCCGGGTGTCAGAGCTCCTCACCCTGTCTATAAGAGTTCGCACTGCCACCCTTCGAAGGAAACTCATTTCGGCTGATTGTATCTGAAATCTTGTCCTTTCAAAGCTCATGACCATAGCTGAGAGTAGGAACGTAGATTGACCGGTAAATTAAGAGCTTTGCCTTTCGGCTCAGCTCCTTCTTCACCACAACAGATCTGTGCATCCACCGCATTACTGCTGCCGCTGCACCAATCCGCCTGTCAATCTCACGCTCCATCCTTCCCTCACTCATGAACAAAACGTTTGTTGTTGGTTTAAGAAATGAACCAATGAGTTTTTAAAGCAAACAACAATCTGCCAGGAAAACTGAGGAAAACAATCCAGTTTTTCCTTTAGGCATAAGATTATTGAGCTTGTTTTAAGCAGATACTCGCTTCATTTCAGAGATGGAATATTAAATACTTCATTACTGTACTTAAGTAGATTTTTCGGGTGTCAGTACTTTACTACACCATTTATTTTTCGGACAACTTTCTACTTTTACTCCTTACATTTAAAGCGGTTGGCAAAATGACCGTAATAGTAATACGCATGCTCAACAATGCACTGCTGCCGTCTTGACTGAAGTGCTGCTGCCTTGAGTAGTAAAACAGGTAGGGGAGGGGGGCGGTGGCGGCGCCTCAGGGAGACGTGGGATGTCTAAATATGTGGGATGACTTAATATACTGCATGATTTCAAATGTAAACTCACGGGACGCTGATGCATACAGATACATTGCAGTCGCTGGGCACGATTGTAGATGTTTACAGGGGGAAAACGGACACATACAGCCGAGAGCAGAAGTGTACATGCGCTGTATAAAAAGGCACATAACCATTTTAAAAAGAGCCGGATGTTAATGTGACTAAACTTTTAAAATAGACTTTTAAAATAGACCTCCATATGTCTTGTTTGTCTAAAAAATGCTTCTTAATTTCAACATTTGAGCTGTTTGGACCAGAAACACGGCACAAACTCTAAATAAGAAAGCATTTCTTGCACTGATTATGGGCACAGGATGTCCCGTAACGTCTCGCAGACGTTTGGGACTGGATATTGTTCTTTTCTCCTGTCATTTCTGCTGAGCGTGTTGGACAGCTGATGGCGTTTCTGGGAAATCAATGAAACAAGAAGCGCATTGTTGGTGTGGCTTTAGCAGCTCAATAGAGTCTGTCCAATCTCTCTTTCTCTCTTGGCTTAGTTCCTTATTTATCAGGGGTCGCCACAGTGGAATGAACCGCTAACTATTCCAGCATATGTTTTGCGCTGCGGATGGCCTTCTGGGCGCAACCCACTACTGGAAAACACCCATACACATTCATCCACACACATACACTAAAGCCAGTTCATCCAGTTCCCTGATAGTGCATGTGTTTGGACTGTGAGGGCACCTGGAGGAAACCCGAGGAAAGAACATGCAAACTCCACACTCTATATATTATTTCTTTATACTATTTCAAATGACTAAAATGTCAATAAAAGTCACTTTCTTAAACTGTAGAGTTGAATTTACGACATCAAAAGTGGACAGAGCAGAGATCAGCATCCCGTAATGCAGATCTTTTTCAGTGTGTATCAAAGGTTTCCTCTTCATCTGGCCATATAAGTCCATCTTTCCTTCTCCCAACTGGCTTGTTTGCCAACTCCTCCACCTCATCCATAACACCAGCCTCACCTCGAGGATCCTTCTGATGTTTGCAATCTTCTAAAGCAAGCAAACCGTGACAATCCTCGGCTCCTGCTTGCTGATTAATGCAGTTTATTTCATTGTTAGAGACCGGTTTGCGTGCATAATGCAGATGTGTTGATAAAGCGTTGACTTTTTGACCCGGTTTATCATAATGTGTCGTCTTCCCGCTCACCGCACTATTGACTGGCTGAAATTGTCCACAGCAGGTCTGGAAAATCACTGCGTTTTGGTCTAACAAGGAAATTGGGTTAGTGCCAGTCTGAATCTGTTCACTTGTGCGTTATGTAAGCCTCCCCGACAGAAAGCCATTTATAGTAGAGCTGCCGTACACACACACGATCATGGGCTGTTTTTTATTTTGATTGATTCTTTAACATGTTTGAGTGGTAATGTGCTGATTTACTTTGTCAAACTCTGGGTTGGAGATTTGAGAGCAGTTCCAGCATTATGGATGTGGCATTTGCAGTAAACTCTCACAGAGAGAGTATATGTTCACATTATACTGAAGCATCGGTTAATATTCTCCAGAACCACTAAGCACAGAGTTCTGGGATGAGACAAATATCAATCTGTAAACATGTTTAATATTGTAAATGAGGGAAATAAGCATGTCTTATAGATGACGTGTGCAGAAAAGTCTTGGCCCAGATTACCATTACATTTTACATCTGGCCCACATATTAGCTATTATTACCATCTGGGTCGAATCCTACATTTTACATCTGTCTCACATATCACTTATTAACATCTGGGCCAAATACTACATTTTACATCTGGCCCAGATATCAGTTATTACCATCTGGGCCAAATACTACATTTTACATCTGTCCCATATATTAATTATTACCATCTGGGCCAAATACTACAGTTTACATCTGTCCCATATATTAATTATTGCCATCTGGGCCAAATACTACAGTTTACATCTGTCCCATATATTAATTATTGCCATCTGGGCCAAATACTACAGTTTACATCTGTCCCATATATTAATTATTGCCATCTGGGCCAAATACTACAGTTTACATCTGTCCCATATATTAATTATTGCCATCTGGGCCAAATACTACATTTTACATCTGTCCCATATATTAATTATTACCATCTGGGCCAAATACTACATTTTACATCTGTCCCATATAATAATTATTGCCATCTGGGCCAAATACTACATTTTACATCTGTCCCATATATTAATTATTACCATCTGGGCCAAATATTACATTTTACATCTGTCCCATATATTAATTATTACCATCTGGGCCAAATATTACATTTTACATCTGTCCCATATATTAATTATTGCCATCTGGGCCAAATATTACATTTTACATCTGTCCCATATATTAATTATTGCCATCTGGGCCAAATACTACAGTTTACATCTGTCCCATATATTAATTATTACCATCTGGGCCAAATACTACAGTTTACATCTGTCCCATATATTAATTATTACCATCTGGGCCAAATATTACATTTTACATCTGTCCCATATATTAATTATTACCATCTGGGCCAAATACTACATTTTACATCTGTCCCATATATTAATTATTACCATCTGGGCCAAATACTACAGTTTACATCTGTCCCATGTATTAATTATTACCATCTGGGCCAAATACTACAGTTTACATCTGTCCCATGTATTAATTATTACCATCTGGGCCAAATACTACATTTTACATCTGTCCCATATATTAATTATTGCCATCTGGGCCAAATACTACAGTTTACATCTGGCCCACATATGAATTATTACCATCTGGGCCAAATATTACATTTTACAACTGTCCAATATATTAATTATTACCATCTGGGCCAAATACTACATTTTACATCTGGCCCACATATTAATTATTACCATCTGGGCCAAATATTACATTTCTGGGCCAAATACTACAATTTACTTCTGGCCCAAGTATTGTGTGCCGCCTTAAGGACGATGCCATCTCTACCAAACCAGGGCCATTTTTGGCCCACATGCTGTATGCCAGTGCGGATGAATGCCTGCTGTGCCAGATTTATGCCAAATCTGGGCCAGAATTCTCTGAATTCTCAGAGGCCTTCCTAAAAAATCAGCATATGTTATAAACATATATTACAAAAAAAATTAGCCTTTTTGTGTATTTTTGTGGTCGTGAGTTTATAAGATATGATGGCAGACATCTTAATTCTGTAATAGATCAGCTAAATGGATTCAAACATGGTAAAACTAAGCTATTTAACTCTAGCTGAGCTGTAAAATGAGCCTATTTAGTAATAAAAAGCTGTGTTCCTATCAGGCGGATCATAAATGCTTTTCTCTTAATGAAGCAAGAGTTAAAATCGAATTAATAAAAGTTTCACTGGTTCTGGTTTTCACCAAGCAGAACTGAACACAGAGCCGGGTCACGTGCTTCACGTTAGGCTTTTTTTATTTTGAAGTAAGCTGCACATTAATCAGGGAATGAGCTCGAGCTGCTGCCGTGATCTGGAGAGTTTTGTTTGTGTCGTCTCCCACAACTCTTTCAGCGCACATCTGGCTTTTACAGGAATGTTCTCTCCATGTGAAAGTGGTTTACCCGACAGATAAACACACCGCACACACACACACACATGCTCACGGGTCATAGACACACACACACAGACACAGTCTCTCTCTCTCTTCTCAGGAGCTCAGCAAAGTATTAGCTGAAGAACTCTTGTCGCATATATAGGAATCTGATGTATGGCAATATATTCAAATTACATACGGTATATGACATGTCATATATGCAACAAATAAGGCTATATATGATCATATATGGTTAAAGTCTGAAGTATTACCTCCTCTGGATATATTTTTTGCTCAATTTCTGGTTGATGGAGAGCAGATTTTTGTTCAAAACATTTGTAAACAATAATAACTCATAACGTAAACATAACATTTTAATAACTCATCTCTAATAACTGATTTGTTTTCTCTTTGCCATGATGACAGTAAATAATATTAGACTTGATATTCTTCAAGACACTAGTGTTCAGCTTAAAGTGACATGTAAAGGCTTCACTAGGGTAATTAGGGTAAACTTAGGGTAATTAGGCAAGTCATTGTATAACAGTGGTTTGTTCTGGAGACAATCCAACACTAAAATTGCTGAAGGGGGATAATCATATATCATAATTGGCTTCATCACTCTGTCTCCCCTCCACCAATCAGCTGGTGTGTGGTGTGCGGTCTGGCTGCCGTCTCATCATCCAGGTGGATGCCGCACACTGGTGGTGGATGAGAGGATTCCCCCCCATTGTGTAAAGCACTTTGAGTGTCCAGAAAAGCGCTGTATAAATGTAAGGAATTATTATTATTATTATTATTATTATTACTATTATTACTTTTATTATTATTATATTGACCCTAAAATGGCTTTAAAACAATTAAAAACAGCTTTTATTCTAGTCTAAATAAAACAAAATGTATTATAATATTATAGAAAATACTGTAAAAAAATTATTGTAAAAAATTATTAATAAAAATTAAATATTAGATAATAATATATTCTATCTTACAATTTTTAATGACTAATATCTTGCAAAATATCTATAAAAATGAGAACATTTTTATTACAATATATTATTTCATAAAAATATAACATTTTGTTTATTTATCTCAAAAACTTGATTATTAAAATGTTGTCAGCAAGTTATTTGAGCAGACTTTGTTTTTTCCAGTAAGCATTTTCGGTTGATAATAAAAATAATAATAAATAATAATAATAATAATAATTGTGTGTTTTATTTGTATTGTGCTTATCTAAATTCCAGATCACTACAATAGAAGATATTAAACGCATAAAATAAGAATAAAAACGTTCTAAATACAGAAACAGTACACAACAAACTATCGCTTCAGTAAATATGTCTTAATCGACATTTTAACTTGATCCAACGTTGGTGTTTTTTTTTTTTTCAAATATTCCATAATGCATGCATATATAAGCATAGGTGTACACGAGTGGAATATCCACAGAGCCGAACACTGAGCTATTTTGACCTTTGACTGTTGCATTGGGTCGGCACAGCAACAAACAAACGCTTATTAAAATTAATGGGTTTCATAGCGCAGTGCTTTCTACCTCCATTGTGAAAGACAATTTACTCTGCTTGTATATTATATATGTGTAAACAAATTCAAAACATGGCTTCAGTGTAAACAAATATGGCTGCAGTGTAAACAAACATGGCCGTAGTGTAAGCAAACATGGCTTCAGTGTAAACAAATATGGCTGCAGTGTAAACAAACATGGCCGTAGTGTTAACAAACATGGCTTCAGTGTAAACAAATATGGCTGCAGTGTAAACAAACATGACCGTAGTGTTAACAAACATGGCTTCAGTGTAAACAAATATGGCTGCAGTGTAAACAAACATGGCCGTAGTGTTAACAAACATGGCTTCAGTGTAAACAAATATGGCTGCAGTGTAAACAAACATGACCGTAGTGTTAACAAACATGGCTTCAGTGTAAACAAATATGGCTGCAGTGTAAACAAATATAGCAGCAGTGTAAACAAAAATGGCTTCAGCGTAAACAAATATGGCTTCAGTGTAAACAAATATGACTTGTGTAAGCAAATATGGCTGCAGTGTAAACAAATGTGGCTGCAGTGTAAACAAATGTGGCAGTAGTGTAAACAAACATGGCCGTAGTGTTAACAAACATGGCTTCAGTGTAAACAAATATGGCTGCAGTGTAAACAAACATGACCGTAGTGTTAACAAACATGGCTTCAGTGTAAACAAATATGGCTGCAGTGTAAACAAACATGGCCGTAGTGTTAACAAACATGGCTTCAGTGTAAACAAATATGGCTGCAGTGTAAACAAACATGACCGTAGTGTTAACAAACATGGCTTCAGTGTAAACAAATATGGCTGCAGTGTAAACAAATATAGCAGCAGTGTAAACAAAAATGGCTTCAGCGTAAACAAATATGGCTTCAGTGTAAACAAATATGACTTGTGTAAGCAAATATGGCTGCAGTGTAAACAAATGTGGCTGCAGTGTAAACAAATGTGGCAGTAGTGTAAACAAACATGGCCGCAGTGTAAACAAACGTGGTTGCAGTCTAAACAAACATGGTTGCAGTCTAAACAAACATGGTTTCAGTGTAAACAAACATGGCTTCAGTGTAAACAAACATGGTTTCAGTGTAAACAAACATGGCTTCAGTGTAAACAAACGTGGTTGCAGTCTAAACAAACATGGCTGCAGTCTAAACAAACATGGCTGTTGTCTAAACAAACATGGCTGCAGTGTAAACAAACATGGTTTCAGTGTAAACAAACATGGCTGCAGTCTAAACAAACATGGCTGTTGTCTAAACAAACATGGCTGCAGTGTAAACAAACATGGTTTCAGTGTAAACAAACATGGTTTTAGTGTAAACAAACATGGCAGCAGTGTAAACAAGCATGGCTGCATTGTTAAGAAACATGGCCGCAGTGTAAACAAACGTGACTTCAGTGTAAACAAACATGACTTCAGTTTGTTCTCCATATTGAATTGCATGTTAGTGAAGTGTGTTGTGTGATGGTTGTGTGTGTGTGTGTTTTGTGTTTATGCAGTGCTGAACCAGCAGGCGCACCAGCAGCAGCAGCAGCAGCACCTCCAGCAGCAGCAGCAGCAGGTCCCGGTGCAAGTCCCGGTGCAGGCCCCTCAGCAGCAGAGCTCCCAGCCCATGATGAACCTGAGCGCGCAGCAGCACCAGCAGAAGATGAGGCTCCAGCGCATCCAGATGGAGAGAGAGCGCATCCAGAGGAGACAGGAGGAGCTCATGCGACAGGTGAATGCACTACATACAACACACATGCAGTGGGGGAAATATGTGTTGAACACATCATCATTTTTCTCAACGCATATTTCTAAAGGTGCTGTTGACTTGATATGTTCACCAAATGTTGGCAATTCATATATGCGAAGAAAACAAAAGTAATTAGTTTACAAATGAAGTTAAAATGAAATGATCCAGAGAAACAGTATTGAACACATGAAGAAAGGAAGGTGTAGAAAGACATGGAAAGCCCAGACAGCAGCTGAAATCTCTCAGTAGTTCTTCAGCAAGCCTCTGCCCTTCCTCAGTGTAAATGAACATCAGCTGCTTCAGTCCAACATCTACATTAGCAGGAGGATGAAGATGAACCCATTTCAGCAAGACAATGAGCCAAAACACAGCCGAGGAGACTCTCAGATGCTTTCAGAGAAAGAAAATCAAGCTTTAGAATGGCCCAGCCAATCACCTGACCTTAATCCAATAGAAAATACAAGATAAAGCTCAGATTTGATAGACAAGACCCACAGAACAATCAAGATTTTGACACTGTGTTGAAGTGTGTAAGAAACTTCAGGTATGTCGCAGGGAAACTCGCCCCCACCGCTTTTCAGGTACATTGCACGCACACGCCCCCATCGCTCTTCAGATAGGTCGTGCGCAACTCCTCGCCCCCAACCGCTCTTCAGATACATCGCACGCACACGCCCCCACCACACCATTATAATTGAGTGTGTATGGGTGTTTCCCAGTACTGGGTTGCAGCTGGAAGGGCATCCGCTGTGTAACACATATGCTGGAATAGTTGGCGGGTCATTCCGCTGTGGCGACCCCTGATAATTAAGGGACTAAGCTGAAGGAAGATGAATGATTATTATGTTTAAAATCATTTCATAATGTATATCACGTTGTTTATTTCTAGTAATGCTGGTAAACTCAAACAAAATGTTGCATTGGCACAAATGTAAATAATTAACTAAGAATAAATGACTTGCTAAACTAACTGAAAACTGCACATTTGAAATAAGATAACGTTGAACATCTTTCGTCTCTCTATTAAATATAATATGTAAATATGCCAATAAGAAGTGTTTGTTCCCAAAAGGGAGACGTAGGGCTGAAATAAATTAATTCCAGCACATAGGCCAGTTTTAATAACGCGTGTTTCACTGTGGCGCCCCCTGCTGGTGCTGATGTTCAGCAGCATAAATCAGCGATTGAGAAAGACCTCACACAGAAAGTGTTTATCTTCTGCCTCTCTGACTCTCTGCTGACTCCATTAACTCCGCTTGTGATGATGGACGTGTTTTTATGCCAGAGCACATGCTGTTTGCGCACCGAGACTGAAAAAGGAGGTTAAAAAGATGATTCAGCTGCTGGTTTCTGCTGCTGGATGTCCTGGATTGTTGTCATGCAGCTGTTTCTGTGAACACACTCCACCCTCTAACTCACATGCTCACAGACACACTCACATATATATATATATACAGCTGAATCAGAATTATTAGCCCTCCTGAACTCCATGATGACAGCACATAATATTAGACTAGATATTCTTCACGACACTAGTATTCAGCTTAAAGTGACATTTAAAGGCTTGACTAGGGTAATTAGGGTAAAGTTAGGGTAATTAGGCAAGTCATTGTATAACAGTGGTTTATTCTGGAGACAATCCAAAACTAATATTGCTGAAGGGGCCAACAGTATTCACGTAAAAATGGGTTTAAAACTGTTAGGTAGTGCTTTTATTCTAGCCGAAATTAAACAAATAAGACTTTCTGTAGAAGTAAAAATATGATAGGAAAAATTCCTGAATCTGTTCAACATCATTTGGGAAATATTTGAAAAAAATACATAAGTAAATTCACAGCAGGGTGAATAATTTGGACATCAACTGTATATGACACTGGGAATAGTCAAAAATACAATGTTTGTCTCCTTAGTAAATTAAGCAACCCGGGCTCATTGTGGAAACATAGCCCCGCGGACGTTTCTGCGGACCGCGAGATACGTCCCGGGAGGTACGTATTCGAGCGTTTTTTGTTTTCGCGGATCCGCGAGAGCCCGCTGTGCACGCTTTTTCGCGTCTCGGGCGCCTCTCGGGAGTGCGCGCCGTTCGCGCCCGCACTGTTCTCGCGCGAAAAGCCGCCGGATCGGCTGACCCTACCGCCCATCCTCTTCCTCCTCCTCCTTCCCTAAACCCGAGCGACGGTTTGCAAAAGCCGTCCAGAAAAACAAACAAAAAAAAAAAGCAAAAGCCCTCGTCTTCGATTTCGACCGCGTTTTCGGATCCCGCTGCGTTCTCGCTCTTATTTTTCGGATTGCGTTTTTCATCTTACCTGATTTCTGGAACCGCTGTTCCCCGGACTGGATCCCGGTCGTCGACCCTGCGGTCGGCTCCTCCTCCTCCGGGACCTCCGCTCTGCAGACGCAACACTGTGAGCTAAGCGGACAAACTGGTTGCATCGGGAAAGCCCTCCACTCGGAGGCGAGCCGTCGGCCGGCGAGCGCGAAGAGGAGGAGCAGAGCGGCGCCACACCGCCCCGTAGCGTTCGCTCGAAAAAACCTAAATGCATCCGTACGTACCTCCGGCCACATAAATCGCGGTCTCCAGAAACGTCCGCGGGGCTACGTTTCCAGAATGAGCTTGGGTTGAAATTAAGTCATTCATAAACATATCTAAACTTTATTTTTTATTAGTAATATGCATTGCTGGGAAGTTGAACCTTGTGTGGACAACTTTCAGAGGGATTGTCTGAATATATTGATTGTGTAGATTGCGTCTCAGCTAGATAATATCCAATCATAACAAACCATACTTAGAGTATTTAGCCTATTTATCAAAACCTAGTTAGTGGTTTGACCGTTCATTGTCATTTGTTGTGTCAAATGAATCAAAAGACTTTACTTCCACACGAGCACAATAAGACCTGAGATGTATAAAGTACTAGAGACCCAGACTTAATAAAAGTACAAGAGCTGATCCAGCTGTGGTGATTGGGGTTACAGTGTGTGTGTGTGTTTCTCCAGGAGGTGGCGCTCCGGCAGCTCCCCATGGACTCTGATAATCTGCCGCCAGTGGCTCCAGCCATCGGCTCTCCAGCGATGAGTGCGGGAAACATGCCCAATAACAGCGCAGACCCCTTCCTCAACAGGCAAGAGTCCAATACACTGATACAAATGTGTATTATGGTTGGGGTTAGGGCTATGGTTAGGCCATAAACACTACCATTAACCCTATAAAAAAGTGTTTGGGACATATCAGGACACAAATGTGTAATATGGTTGAGGTTAGGGCTATGGGTAGGCCATAAACACTATCATTAACCCTATATAACAGTGTTTGAGACATATCAGGACACAAGTGTGTAATATGGTTGAGGTTAGGGCTATGGGTAGGCCATAAACACTATCATTAACCCTATATAACAGTGTTTGAGACATATCAGGACACAAATGTGTATTATGGTTGAGGTTAGGGCTATGGGTAGGCCATAAACACTATCATTAACCCTATATAACAGTGTTTGAGACATATCAGGACACAAGTGTGTATTATGGTTAGGGTTAGGGCTATGGTTAGGCCATAGACACTATCATTAATCTTATATAAAAGTATTTGAGACATATCAGGACACAAATGTCTATTATGGTTAGGATTAGGGTTGTAGGTAGGCCATTGATAATATTTTTAGCCAGATATAAACTTGTTTGTGACATATCAGGACACAAATGTCTATTATGGTTAGGGTCAGGGCTATGGGTAGGCCATAGATACTATCATTAACCTTAAATAAAAGTATTTGTGATATATTAGGACCCAAATGTGTATTATGGTTTGGGTTAGGGCTATGGTTAGGCCATAGACACTATCATTAACCCTATATAAAAGTGTTTGAGATGTACAGTATCAGGACATAAGTGTGTATTATGGTTAAGGTTAGGGCTATGGTTAGGCCATAAACACTATCATTAATTTTATATAAAAGTATTTGAGACATATCAGGACACAAATGTCTATTATGGTTGGGGTTAGGGCTATGGTTAGGCCATAGACACTGTTATTAACCTTACATAAACATGTTTAAGACATATCAGGGCACAAATGTGTATTATGGTTAGGGTTAGGGCTATGGTTAGGCCATTGACACTATCATTAACCCTCTATAAAAGTGTTTGAGACATACAGTATCAGGACATAAGTGTGTATTATGGTTAAGGTTAGGGCTATGGCTAGGCCATAAACACTAGCATTAATCTTATATGAAAGTATTTGAGACATATCAGGACACAAATGTGTATTATGGTTGTGGATAAGGTTATAAAAGTGTTTGTGACAAATCAGGATGCAAACTTGTATAATGACATGGTAATTACACTGGTATTATTGGAGAAGGTGAATCATAAGGACATTGCCGATGTCCCCAAAAGTATATAAATCACACAGAATGAGGAAACTACACACAGTTTCCTGTCAGAGGCAGGGTTAGGTGTAGTGTTGGGAAAGGGGGGTAGAAAATACAGTTTGTACAGTTTAAAAGCGATGGATACCTAAGGATTATGTTCATCAACTTTGGTGTGTGTGTGTTTGTGTGTGTGTGTGCAGTGGGCCGTATCACTCGCGGGAGCAGAGCACAGACAGTGGACTAGGCCTGGGCTGTTACAGCATCCCGACCACTCCTGAAGACTTCCTCAACAACATGGAGGACATGGACACAGGTACAAAACACCCCCATGCTGTACAGCCATAAAAACATTGTGTGGTGTTATACCACAGGGCTGCTGAGGGCTTGATTCTGATTGGCTGATCGGCGTTCTAAGAGGTTTGGAGTTATTTTACAGCTAAAACAGTCGAAAAGGGAGGAGAAATGTCATGTTTGGAGGAGAAATGTCATGTTGCGGTCTCAAAGTCACTGGGATTTAAATCCTATTTGAATGAAAAACCTTTTAAAAAAGACTTGTTGTGTTAAAATCACAGCAATATGACCGTGGACACACTCTACCTTAACACGGTTCGGCTTAAACAGCTTCCGTCAGTGGATTTTGCATCATAGGTGCCCTTAAGCTAGCATTGTTAGTTATTGATTTGTTAATACCGTGAATTGTGTCCTAAACTAAAGCGTGACCGTTTCCTCACATCTGTTCTCTTCCGTCTGCAGGGGAAAACATGGTTCCTGTGAGCATGAACGTCCCACCACAGAGCCGCTTCCCAGACTTCCTGGACTCCATGCCGGGCACCAACGTGGACCTGGGCACCCTGGAGGGTACAGACCTGATGCCCATCCTCAACGACGTAGAGTCGGTCCTGAACAAGAGCGAGCCCTTCCTCACCTGGCTCTAGACTCGCACACACTCACACACTAAAGACTCTTTATATAAATATATCTATTATATTATATATTCAATCAGCCTCTTCCTCTAGTCTCACTACTTTAGCTGTCGGATTTGTGCTCTCAAAGTCAAAGAACAAAGCCAAAGTGTTTAGCCTGTGAACAAATAAGCGAGCATTGGCCAATCAAACAGCACTGTGTGTTCATGTGTGTGTGTACTTGTTTATATATCTCAGTGGGGACCTAAAGCTGAATGCACACAGACTCATGTGGACTTGTGTCACCGTGGGGACCAAAATTGAGGTAAACATGCTTATAAATAAGACTGAATGAAGTGTTTTGAGGATTTGGTTTGGGTTTAAGGGTGTTGTTGGGGGGAGGGGTGATGAAATATATGGCTTGTACAGTAGAAACATCATTATCGCTATGAGAGTCCCCACCAGGATATAAGAACAAGGTACATGTGTGTTTGTGTTTAGATTGATCACGCTGATGTGTGTATTGCAGCACAGGTAACCCAGAAGAGAGTTCAGCTTTACTGGGTCAGTCTCATGAAGCCACTCAGTCGTGTATAACACCCCATTCACACGGGGCATCAGCGTCTCCGCTTCCTGTTCACTTTGATAGGGTTGACATCAAGCATTGCCGAATTGCATTGTGGATCAGTCGGCGCCGCTATAGAGGCGTTGCTTGCTGCAGAAGTTGGGACTTTCTCAACTTTTTCAAGCACTGACAAAAGCGTCAGCCAATCAGATCACCGTATGCAAACACACCAGCTCAGATAGTGGCCAATTGCTGAATAATTTCATTGGCTGACGCTGCTATGCTGATCGCAACGCCCTCTGTCAATCGTTGACACTGAAGCCCAGAATGAATCGGGCGTAAAAGCTCATTTACGCCAACGAACAAACACACAACGATAACAATTCCTGAGTTACTTTTTTTCTTACAGCATTATTATACAACCCAGGCTCATTGTTGAAACGTAGCCTCGCCGACGTTTCTGGAGGCCGCGAATTACGTCCTGGGAGGTACGTATTTTTGCAGTTTTTGTTTTCGCGAATCCGCAAGAGGCTGCTGTGCTGCGCTTTTTCGCGTCTTGAACACCTCTCCGGAGCGCGCGCCATTCACGACTGCGCTGTTCTCGTGCGAAAACCCGCCAGAGGTCGCTGTCGAGCAACCGTCTGTCCGACTGACGGACTGAATGACGGAACAATGGACTGGGCAGCCGGCCAATTGGCCAACCTAGCCACCCCTCTCCTCCTTCCCTAAACCCAAGCATCAAGAAAAGACGTCCAGAAAAGCAAAGCAAAAGGCCTCGTTCGAATTTGACTGCGTTTTCATATTTCCCCACATTCTCGCCCCGTCACAAACTCGTGTGCTTTTATTTTTTGGATTCTGTTTTTCATCTTACCTGATTTCTGGAACTGCTCTTCCCCGAATTTGAAGCCGGTTGTTGCCGCGGCCGGCTCCTCCTCCTCCGGGCCTCCGCTCTGCCGACGTAACACTGCGAGCTAAGCGGACAAACTGGTTGCAGCGGGAAAGCCCTCCACACAGAGGTGAGCCGTCGCAGCCAGCAAGCCACCACAGCGGCCCATACACCGCCCCATAGCGTTCGCTCGAAAAAACGAAATGTGGCCATATGTAACTTTGGCCACGTAAATCGCGGTCTCCAGAAACGTCCGCGGGGCTACGTTCTCAGAATGAGCTTGGGTTGTTTATATATGCCACTATTTTCAACTACAAATGTAAAAGCTTTTAGTTTACGCAACAGCAGTCAGGTTTCCATCAGCCTGTGGTAATTCGCATTTTAAAGTACTGCACGTGAATCGAGTAAAAAAAAATGTTATAATTTTCCCCCCAAAAAGTTTTACACTTATTTGTGCTGGTTTTAGATTTGTGTGAAAGAGTTAATGTTAATACTGTGAGACGGAAACATAATAAACTTGTAGCTAATGTTAGCGACCAATTAGGGGCGGATCACACCGAATATGCTTTTTTCGTTCTGAAAACGAGAGGCGCACCGCACTGCCTTTATTTGTTGACATGAAAAAAAGAAATGCACTGCGCTTTTTCTGTTGCTAGGCAACCACTGAACCAGATGCGTATTGTGCGCGAGAACTGCTGTTGTTGTAATTGTAATATTTAATAATATGTGACGTTTTACAAACTAATTTCGAAAGGAGCACGTGATATGATTGATCTCAGCTGGTCTCTAATCTGTAATCGTTAGCAAGCCAATCGAGTTATTCCAAACTCACTATACATATCCTGTGTAGTATTACTCCCTGGTTGCGGGAGATTGGTCTGAAATTCGGGATACTCCCATTAAAAACGGAAGTGTTGGCAGGTGCTTTCCAGTTTAATAATGATTTGACCAGCTGTAGTTAGAAATCAGACTGTTATATCTTCTAAGCGTAAGGGCTTATTATGCGGTTCTGTCGCCATCTTGTGGATGGAAACGTCAACGTCTTTGGTCTACTCTATGGCAGGCTAATGGCCGCCGACAAGCTCTCAGAAATAGTAAATATTTAAAATAGGCTCTATTCTTATAAATGAGCATAGTTGCAATCTAAACAACTACTTTCTCCACTAAAAACGCCTCAAACTGTAGAGCGTCTGTCTGCTTGTTGCTGGCTGTATGTGGGCGGAGTAATACACAAAGGTGAAGGGTGAAGAGGCCTTTGTGTGATGTTACTGGCAAAATATTGCACGGCTATCAGCCAATCAGAACCAGACAGAACTGTTGTATATATATATATATAATGCGATCATGATTTTCGAAAGTATTACATCGCTTTGTAAACGTTTATTATTATCATTAGTTGAGTCTTCCTATACAGTTTAATAGAGCGCTTGGCCCTGGAATCGTGACGTCACACTTAACAAGCGAATAACTACAATACACTACTGCGAAAGCTGTGCTGTTATACTTATGTTTGTATTACGTTCAGTATAAATGACTTTTTATTGTTCGTCTTCATAATATTGTAGACGATTCCAGACGCATAGTGTTTACAAAATACTGCCACCTACTGGCCTGGCAAACATATTGCAGTGTTGTTTCTATAGATCTGTGCGAAGGGCGATTGTTTGGTCGATTTTTTTTGGTATGTTGATGTAAATAAACGCTGAGTGTGCTTTGCAATCTTTCGTACGATATATAAACTCGCAGTTCTGAAAATAAATCTGGCTCAAGAATAACAATAAGACAGATTTTAGGATCGTAATACTTTTGGTTAGTGTATTTACTAACACTAACAAACAATGAATGATACAGTATTTATTCATCTTTGTTAACACTTGCTAATGAAAATAAAGCTGGTCATTGTTAGTTCGTGAACTAATGTAAATGAGCGTAAATGTGGATTTTAATAATGTATTACTAAACGTTAACGTAAGACCATCAGACCATTATTTTAAAGTGTGAATGCATTTTTATTAAATTTATTGCTAAGAGAATCATCACTGAGAATTACAATCAAATTCAACAATCTAAACGTTATTACCTAATTTTCCGCCTGTTTTAATACGCTAAAAATATAAACGTATTTAAGTTGATTCAGTTATCCTATCTTTATTCCCGACTTTAACCTAGATCAAGAATCATCAATGTCTCGGTGTGCTCATGAGATTGACCCTGCTTTAATTTCTCACATTTATTGCCAAATCACTAGCAGCATTGCGTCTGTCGAAAGCTTTACATTGTGAATATGACTCTATTTCAGAAGCGTTTTTACTGTTATTCCAGTGTAGTTATTGTGTGATGCTCCCGTTTGCGTTCGTAGACAAGCGTTTCATATCATATATGTTATTGTTGTTGTTGTTGTTTTTTAATGTACTGCTGCAGTATTCCTATTTTCTATTCTGTGCTCTTGACATCTGGTGCATTTAATTAGTTTTGCAGCTGAGTATTTATCAAGAGCTACTTTTTAAGTAGATTGTAGATTTGTTTCCTTTTTTCAGGAATATTAAATATCGACGCACTACACGTATGGATTCAGCTGATCGTCAGTCCCTCAGTATCTTCAGGGAATATCTGCATCAAGTGTTTTCTTATACCAGAGATAATTTTGCATTGGTTTGGATGATTAATGGGGCTGAATATGTTTTTTTTTAATTATTATTATTATTACTGATTTTATAACCCCAGCTGCAATCCAGTTCAATATATAAACATTTTACGTTTTTTTTTTGGTAGCACTTTACTTGAAGGGGTGTTCATAAGACGATGACATGTTACAATTTTACATTTTGTCATTTTAGTGGGTAATTCGTTCATTCGTGTGAAAAGGTATGATTTTTAAAAGGAGGCGTGGCTTCTGTGACCCCGCCCCTAATCCCGACTGTCATTGGGGGATGAGCAAATCGTTCAAAAATGTACAAAAGAGATCGTACAACTAACACAAATTAGCCACTAAATCAAAAGTTACGAATTAGCATGAGATATCGTTGATAAGACCATCATGACGACTTTATAATCATGACATGACACGTCATGAATATGAATAGGATTTTATTTATGCTTATGACAAATGTTATGAAATGTCGTTTGTTGCTTGACATAAACAAATGCAGAATTACCTGTCTTTGTCAAGACGACATGACATAAATACTTCATAACATGTCTGTCATGACAATGACATTTTCATAACCTCTGTCATGACGACTTGACATAGACAAATGCATTATAACCTGTCCTTGTCATGACGACTTGACATAGACAAGTGCATTATAACCTGTCTTTGTCATGACGACTTGACATAGACAAATGCATTATAACCTGTCTTTGTCATAACTTGTCATAATGCATCATAACCTGTCTTTGACATTTGACATAGACAAATACATCATAACCTGCCATTATATTTGTTACTATTATATTTGGCAACTTGACAAACCCATCGTAACCTCTCTTTGTCATGACGACATTATGGCATTGACAAAAAAAATTCATAACGTCTTTGTCATGACAATGACATAAATACTTCATAACCTCTGTCATGACGACTTGACATAGACAAATACATCATAACCTGTCATTATGTTTGTTATGGCAGCTTGACATAAATACATCATAACCTGTCTTTGTCATGACGACTTGACATAAACAAATACATCATAACCTGTCTTTGTCATGACGACTTGTAATAAGTGCATCATAACCTGTCTTTGTCATGACGACTTGACATAAGTGCATCATAACCTGTCTTTGTCATAACGACTTGACATAAACGCATCATAACCTGTCTTTGTCATGACGACTTGACATAAACGCATCATAACTTGTCTTTGTCATAATGACTTGACATAAACGCATCATAACCTGTCTTTGTCATGACGACTTGACATAAATACATCATAACCTGTCTTTGTCATGACAACTTGACATAAACGCATCATAACCTGTCTTTGTCATGACGACTTGACATAAATACATCATAACCTGTCTTTGTCATGACGACTTGACATAAACGCATCATAACCTGTCTTTGTCATGACGACTTGACATAAACGCATCATAACCTGTCTTTGTCATGACAACTTGACATATACAAATGCATTATAACCTGTCTTTGTCATAACGACTTGACATAAACGCATCATAACCTGCCTTTAAAATTACAATCTGACATAGACAAATACATCATAACCTGTCTTTATATTTGTTATGGCAACTTGTCATAAACATATCATAACCTGTCTTTGTTTTGACGACTTGACATAAATACATCATAACCTGTCTTTGTCATAACGACTTGACAAATGCATCATAACCTGTCTTTGTCTTGTCAACTTGACATAAACACATCATAACCTGTCTTGTCAACTTGACATAAACTCATCATAAGTCATAAACATGTATGAAGTCTCTTTTTATGCATGACCTGTGTCATGTTTATGACAGATTTATGACAGGCTATTCACTTCTCATGACAAATACATCTCAAACCATGTCATCTTTGCATTTAAAGTGACGAGACTGAGTCATAAGCATGCATGCAATCTCATTTTATGAACGACCTGTGTCATGTCATGATTATGAAGCTCTTATGACAGTCTTATGAACACCACCTCTTCAGATAAAGCGTTATTGTTGTTGTTTTCTTCTTTTTTTCTACACAGGTCTACTTTTTGTATTGCATGTGTGATCTGTCTGATATTCATAGAACACAGGGGGCGTATAACCCCCCTTATTTTGTGTACGGTTACTCCAGAAGGGTTGTGAATTAGGAAGTGTGTTGGTTTGTGGATCGTGCAGACGGTTGAGTTTTTATTTTAGTGATCGTAGGTCAAACTGAGCTCATGATGTCCTCTTATATGGATTGAATGGTTTAGTTTTGGGTCAGAAAGGGCCGTTCTGATCTCTCAGAAACACTTGCTTCAGTTTCAGAACGCACCAAGAGGAACGATGCAAAGATTTTTGCCTGTTTTCTGTGATTTAAACTGCTTCTCCAGAACCTATATAACGTGTTATAATGGAGTGGATTATAAGGCTTCAGTGTGCTGTTGTGTTGTGGGATGAGATGAAATCTGCATTTAGCTTTTGTACGATCACTGAAGTCCCTCACATGCTGGAAAGCTCGGAAAACAAGGAGGAATATGACTGTGTACGTGCGAATCGTGGATGTAACCTCTGAGATTATCTCCCAAATTGTCAATAAAATCAAAAGGATCAATAAAATAGTTTTATTAGCATGAATGTGGAGCTGTGCTTCATTCTCTGTCTTGTTTCACTGTAAAAAAAATGCTGGGTTCCACGCAATTGCTTCATGTTGTCCCAACACAACTTGACATGAATTGAACATAAAACAATTAAGCTGTCAGAAAAAAAAGCTCGTTTTAGATACGTAGTGTGAACAAACAGAAGGATAGGAGAGTTTTACCCATGCATGATCCGCTTGTTCCAAACCTTATGAGTTACTTTCTTCTGTAAAACGCAAAAGAAGATATTTTGAAGAATGTTGGAAATCTGTAACCATTGACTTTCATAGTAGCCAAAAAATTCAATGGCTTTCAAACATTTTCCAAATTATCTTCAACACAAAAGAAACTCATAAAGGTGAAATAATAAACCAGTCAATGATGACAGGATTGAATTTCTGGGTGAACTGTGCCTATACTGACAATTAGTTGGGCTACAACAGGGGTTTTCAAAGTGTGAGGCGCGCATCCCCTGGGGGGCGCCAGAGCATGTCAGGGGAGGCGCGGGAAAAAATCTTATATAATAAAAATATAATTATTATATGTATTTTTATTATATTTAAACGTGTTAATTAAACAAAGCTAAAAAAATAATACGTCAAAAAGGCCATAGCTGTGAATTCGCTTCTGTTTGGCAAGCTCGCCAATACAGGTATATGCCTGCTAACACAATGGATCGGTTTCTGAGACCCCCCGATTCAAAGCCTTCAAGTTCAGGGCTTAAACACAAAAGACGACGATATGATGGTCAGTATTTGAGTTTAGGATTTACGTGGACAGGACCAGCTGATGAACCACGACCTTTATGTGTGGTTTGTCAAGATATTTTGGCTAATGACAGCATGAGACCCGCTAAACTTCCACTGTTTTGACTGGGATGGACAGTTCTTGGATCTGTTCTATTCATATTGAACCATCATCCTAGTTTTAAAAACGTTATATTAAAATACTTGTTATTACTCTGTAAATAATTGCACTTTCATGCAAATGATGATAAAAGTGAGTTAACAGTCTGACATCTGTCTGTGTCTTTATATATATATATATATATCACTGTCACTGTGACGGGTAGGGTTAGGGGTGGGGTTAGGCATTAATGCAGCCCAGATTGCTCTGCACCACGTCTGCAGCCAGACCCTCTCCTATTAATATGTCAAATCCTATTAAGTTCAACCACACACAGAGACATTGTGTGTGTGTGTGTGTGTGTGTGTGTGTGTGTGTGTGTGTGTGTGTGTGTGTGTGTGTGTGTGTGTGTGTGTGTGTGTGTGTGTGTGTGTGTGTGTGTAAACTAAAGAACATTCTCATTCCAACAAATTTCACCAGCATGGCCCACGCCACACTTTAAGCTAGACTTTACTGTAGGGATGGTAACAGTGGGATGAAGGGGAAGGGGAGTAAGAAGATGACTGGTAAACAGGTGGGTAAGTTGATCGGGCGTCCTACTATGCTCAGAGACTCAGAGTGTGGGTACTGTCTCTGTATTAGTTTGACAGAGTGAATCCGCCACTAAACTTTCTGCTGAACATTAAACAGTAATTTCAATATCCGAAATCAGTACGCTACGAGTATATATTGTGTATAGCAGAGCACAGCTTGTATTGTTTTGTAAGGACTGCATTTGTAGAAGTAGCCCATGTTAAAGTGCAGACATTAATAAACAGTGTAGAGCTGTGAGTGTCCAGCAGGGGTCGCTGCATCATGCGTGTTTCAGTTTTGTTCTGTGCAAAATACACTTGTAACTCTGGAGTCATCACTGACAGTGCACTGAAGGCCTCATGTTGGTTTATAAGTGACTGATTTTAATTATTCAAAAACACTGTTTTTATATGATTTTAATTCAATAAAAACTGAATTACTGTTGAGTTAATGGTGTGATGAAAACAGTAAAGGTTCTTTAACATTTTAATCATTTGATCGACTGATTACAAACACATTTAAAGTGCAAACATGCTCTTTATATTATAAACTATCCCTCAAAAAAAGGAAAACATGAAGTTTTAAAGAACTGTTTACCAATAAAAGCTCATCTGAGGAATCGAATATGGACATTGCATGGAAAACATTTTTGGAACGTGTAAAAATAGTATATCTGACATTTATATTTACTGTGTAGTATGTAAACATGAGGAAATACTCAGTAAAGCTGCAACAAAACCCACATAAAACTACTATATAGTAAATACTATCATATTTTTGAACTAGTGTACTCTATCCCTACTGAAAAAACTGATTAAACCAGCCCAGACTGCTTGGCTGGTTTTAGCAGGTCCACCAGGTGGGTTTTAGAGGGGTTTTGCCCATTTCCAGGCTGGTTTTAGAGGGGTTTTGGCCATTTCCAGGCTGGTTTTAGAGGGGTTTTGGCCATTTCCAGCCCGGTTTTAGAGGGGTTTTGGCCATTTCCAGGTGGGTTTTAGAGGGGTTTTGGCCATTTCCAGGCTGGTTTTAGAGGGGTTTTGGCCATTTCCAGCCCGGTTTTAGAGGGGTTTTGGCCATTTCCAGCCCGGTTTTAGAGGGGTTTTGGCCATTTCCAGGTGGGTTTTAGAGGGGTTTTGGCCATTTCCAGGCTGGTTTTAGAGGGGTTTTGGCCATTTCCAGGTGGGTTTTAGAGGGGTTTTGGCCATTTCCAGGCTGGTTTTAGAGGGGTTTTGGCCATTTCCAGGTGGGTTTTAAAGGGGTTTTGACCATTTCCAGGCTGGTTTTAGAGGGGTTTTGGCCATTTCCAGTTGGGTTTTAGAGGGGTTTTGGCCATTTCAAGGCTGGTTTTAGAGGGGTTTTGGCCATTTCCAGCCTGGTTTTAGAGGGGTTTTGGCCATTTCCAGGTGGGTTTTAGAGGGGTTTTGGCCATTTCCAGGTGGGTTTTAGAGGGGTTTTGGCCATTTCCAGGCTGGTTTTAGAGGGGTTTTGGCCATTTCCAGGTGGGTTTTAGAGGGGTTTTGGCCATTTCCAGGTGGGTTTTAGAGGGGTTTTGGCCATTTCCAGGTGGGTTTTAGAGGGGTTTTGGCCATTTCCAGGTGGGTTTTAGAGGGGTTTTGGCCATTTCCAGGTGGGTTTTAGAGGGGTTTTGACCATTTCCAGGCTGGTTTTAGAGGGGTTTTGGCCATTTCCAGGTGGGTTTTAGAGGGGTTTTGGCCATTTCAAGGCTGGTTTTAGAGGGGTTTTGGCCATTTCCAGGTGGGTTTTAGAGGGGTTTTGGCCATTTCAAGGCTGGTTTTAGAGGGGTTTTGGCCATTTCAAGGCTGGTTTTAGAGGGGTTTTGGCCATTTCCAGCCTGGTTTTAGAGGGGTTTTGCCCATTTCCAGGTGGGTTTTAGAGGGGTTTTGACCATTTCCAGGCTGGTTTTAGAGGGGTTTTGGCCATTTCCAGGCTGGTTTTAGAGGGGTTTTGGCCATTTCCAGCCTGGTTTTAGAGGGGTTTTGGCCATTTCCAGCCTGGTTTTAGAGGGGTTTTGGCCATTTCCAGCCCGGTTTTAGAGGGGTTTTGGCCATTTCCAGGTGGGTTTAAGAGGGGTTTTGGCCATTTCCAGCCCGGTTTTAGAGGGGTTTTGGCCATTTCCAGGTGGGTTTTAGAGGGGTTTTGGCCATTTCCAGGCTGGTTTTAGAGGGGTTTTGGCCATTTCCAGGTGGGTTTTAGAGGGGTTTTGGCCATTTCCAGGCTGGTTTTAGAGGGGTTTTGGCCATTTCCAGGTGGGTTTTAGAGGGGTTTTGACCATTTCCAGGCTGGTTTTAGAGGGGTTTTGGCCATTTCCAGCCTGGTTTTAGAGGGGTTTTGGCCATTTCCAGCCTGGTTTTAGAGGGGTTTTGGCCATTTCCAGGTGGGTTTTAGAGGGGTTTTGGCCATTTCCAGGCTGGTTTTAGAGGGGTTTTGGCCATTTCCAGGTGGGTTTTAGAGGGGTTTTGGCCATTTCCAGGCTGGTTTTAGAGGGGTTTTGGCCATTTCCAGGTGGGTTTTAGAGGGGTTTTGGCCATTTCCAGGCTGGTTTTAGAGGGGTTTTGGCCATTTCCAGGTGGGTTTTAGAGGGGTTTTGACCATTTCCAGCCCGGTTTTAGAGGGGTTTTGGCCATTTCCAGGCTGGTTTTAGAGGGGTTTTGGCCATTTCCAGGTGGGTTTTAGAGGGGTTTTGGCCATTTCCAGGCTGGTTTTAGAGGGGTTTTGGCCATTTCCAGGTGGGTTTTAAAGGGGTTTTGACCATTTCCAGGCTGGTTTTAGAGGGGTTTTGGCCATTTCCAGGTGGGTTTTAGAGGGGTTTTGGCCATTTCCAGTTGGGTTTTAGAGGGGTTTTGGCCATTTCAAGGCTGGTTTTAGAGGGGTTTTGGCCATTTCCAGCCTGGTTTTAGAGGGGTTTTGGCCATTTCCAGGTGGGTTTTAGAGGGGTTTTGGCCATTTCCAGGTGGGTTTTAGAGGGGTTTTGGCCATTTCCAGGCTGGTTTTAGAGGGGTTTTGGCCATTTCCAGGTGGGTTTTAGAGGGGTTTTGGCCATTTCCAGGTGGGTTTTAGAGGGGTTTTGGCCATTTCCAGGCTGGTTTTAGAGGGGTTTTGGCCATTTCCAGGTGGGTTTTAGAGGGGTTTTGGCCATTTCCAGGTGGGTTTTAGAGGGGTTTTGGCCATTTCCAGGTGGGTTTTAGAGGGGTTTTGACCATTTCCAGGCTGGTTTTAGAGGGGTTTTGGCCATTTCCAGGTGGGTTTTAGAGGGGTTTTGGCCATTTCAAGGCTGGTTTTAGAGGGGTTTTGGCCATTTCCAGGTGGGTTTTAGAGGGGTTTTGGCCATTTCAAGGCTGGTTTTAGAGGGGTTTTGGCCATTTCAAGGCTGGTTTTAGAGGGGTTTTGGCCATTTCCAGCCTGGTTTTAGAGGGGTTTTGCCCATTTCCAGGTGGGTTTTAGAGGGGTTTTGACCATTTCCAGGCTGGTTTTAGAGGGGTTTTGGCCATTTCCAGGCTGGTTTTAGAGGGGTTTTGGCCATTTCCAGCCTGGTTTTAGAGGGGTTTTGGCCATTTCCAGCCTGGTTTTAGAGGGGTTTTGGCCATTTCCAGCCCGGTTTTAGAGGGGTTTTGGCCATTTCCAGGTGGGTTTAAGAGGGGTTTTGGCCATTTCCAGCCCGGTTTTAGAGGGGTTTTGGCCATTTCCAGGTGGGTTTTAGAGGGGTTTTGGCCATTTCCAGGCTGGTTTTAGAGGGGTTTTGGCCATTTCCAGGTGGGTTTTAGAGGGGTTTTGGCCATTTCCAGGCTGGTTTTAGAGGGGTTTTGGCCATTTCCAGGTGGGTTTTAGAGGGGTTTTGACCATTTCCAGGCTGGTTTTAGAGGGGTTTTGGCCATTTCCAGCCTGGTTTTAGAGGGGTTTTGGCCATTTCCAGCCTGGTTTTAGAGGGGTTTTGGCCATTTCCAGGTGGGTTTTAGAGGGGTTTTGGCCATTTCCAGGCTGGTTTTAGAGGGGTTTTGGCCATTTCCAGGTGGGTTTTAGAGGGGTTTTGGCCATTTCCAGGCTGGTTTTAGAGGGGTTTTGGCCATTTCCAGGTGGGTTTTAGAGGGGTTTTGGCCATTTCCAGGCTGGTTTTAGAGGGGTTTTGGCCATTTCCAGGTGGGTTTTAGAGGGGTTTTGACCATTTCCAGGCTGGTTTTAGAGGGGTTTTGGCCATTTCCAGGCTGGTTTTAGAGGGGTTTTGACCATTTCCAGGCTGGTTTTAGAGGGGTTTTGGCCATTTCCAGGTGGGTTTTAGAGGGGTATTGGCCATTTCCAGCCTGGTTTTAGAGGGGTTTTGGCCATTTCCAGCCCGGTTTTAGAGGGGTTTTGGCCATTTCCAGGTGGGTTTAAGAGGGGTTTTGGCCATTTCCAGCCCGGTTTTAGAGGGGTTTTGGCCATTTCCAGGTGGGTTTTAGAGGGGTTTTGGCCATTTCCAGGCTGGTTTTAGAGGGGTTTTGGCCATTTCCAGGTGGGTTTTAGAGGGGTTTTGGCCATTTCCAGGCTGGTTTTAGAGGGGTTTTGGCCATTTCCAGGTGGGTTTTAGAGGGGTTTTGACCATTTCCAGGCTGGTTTTAGAGGGGTTTTGGCCATTTCCAGCCTGGTTTTAGAGGGGTTTTGGCCATTTCCAGCCTGGTTTTAGAGGGGTTTTGGCCATTTCCAGCCCGGTTTTAGAGGGGTTTTGGCCATTTCCAGGCTGGTTTTAGAGGGGTTTTGGCCATTTCCAGGTGGGTTTTAGAGGGGTTTTGGCCATTTCCAGGCTGGTTTTAGAGGGGTTTTGGCCATTTCCAGGTGGGTTTTAGAGGGGTTTTGGCCATTTCCAGGCTGGTTTTAGAGGGGTTTTGGCCATTTCCAGGTGGGTTTTAGAGGGGTTTTGGCCATTTCAAGGCTGGTTTTAGAGGGGTTTTGGCCATTTCCAGGTGGGTTTTAGAGGGGTTTTGGCCATTTCAAGGCTGGTTTTAGAGGGGTTTTGGCCATTTCAAGGCTGGTTTTAGAGGGGTTTTGGCCATTTCCAGCCTGGTTTTAGAGGGGTTTTGCCCATTTCCAGGTGGGTTTTAGAGGGGTTTTGACCATTTCCAGGCTGGTTTTAGAGGGGTTTTGGCCATTTCCAGGCTGGTTTTAGAGGGGTTTTGGCCATTTCCAGCCTGGTTTTAGAGGGGTTTTGGCCATTTCCAGCCTGGTTTTAGAGGGGTTTTGGCCATTTCCAGCCCGGTTTTAGAGGGGTTTTGGCCATTTCCAGGTGGGTTTAAGAGGGGTTTTGGCCATTTCCAGCCCGGTTTTAGAGGGGTTTTGGCCATTTCCAGGTGGGTTTTAGAGGGGTTTTGGCCATTTCCAGGCTGGTTTTAGAGGGGTTTTGGCCATTTCCAGGTGGGTTTTAGAGGGGTTTTGGCCATTTCCAGGCTGGTTTTAGAGGGGTTTTGGCCATTTCCAGGTGGGTTTTAGAGGGGTTTTGACCATTTCCAGGCTGGTTTTAGAGGGGTTTTGGCCATTTCCAGCCTGGTTTTAGAGGGGTTTTGGCCATTTCCAGCCTGGTTTTAGAGGGGTTTTGGCCATTTCCAGGTGGGTTTTAGAGGGGTTTTGGCCATTTCCAGGCTGGTTTTAGAGGGGTTTTGGCCATTTCCAGGTGGGTTTTAGAGGGGTTTTGGCCATTTCCAGGCTGGTTTTAGAGGGGTTTTGGCCATTTCCAGGTGGGTTTTAGAGGGGTTTTGGCCATTTCCAGGCTGGTTTTAGAGGGGTTTTGGCCATTTCCAGGTGGGTTTTAGAGGGGTTTTGACCATTTCCAGGCTGGTTTTAGAGGGGTTTTGGCCATTTCCAGGCTGGTTTTAGAGGGGTTTTGACCATTTCCAGGCTGGTTTTAGAGGGGTTTTGGCCATTTCCAGGTGGGTTTTAGAGGGGTATTGGCCATTTCCAGCCTGGTTTTAGAGGGGTTTTGGCCATTTCCAGCCCGGTTTTAGAGGGGTTTTGGCCATTTCCAGGTGGGTTTAAGAGGGGTTTTGGCCATTTCCAGCCCGGTTTTAGAGGGGTTTTGGCCATTTCCAGGTGGGTTTTAGAGGGGTTTTGGCCATTTCCAGGCTGGTTTTAGAGGGGTTTTGGCCATTTCCAGGTGGGTTTTAGAGGGGTTTTGGCCATTTCCAGGCTGGTTTTAGAGGGGTTTTGGCCATTTCCAGGTGGGTTTTAGAGGGGTTTTGACCATTTCCAGGCTGGTTTTAGAGGGGTTTTGGCCATTTCCAGCCTGGTTTTAGAGGGGTTTTGGCCATTTCCAGCCTGGTTTTAGAGGGGTTTTGGCCATTTCCAGCCCGGTTTTAGAGGGGTTTTGGCCATTTCCAGGCTGGTTTTAGAGGGGTTTTGGCCATTTCCAGGTGGGTTTTAGAGGGGTTTTGGCCATTTCCAGGCTGGTTTTAGAGGGGTTTTGGCCATTTCCAGGTTGGTTTTAGAGGGGTTTTGGCCATTTCCAGGCTGGTTTTAGAGGGGTTTTGGCCATTTCCAGGTGGGTTTTAGAGGGGTTTTGGCCATTTCAAGGCTGGTTTTAGAGGGGTTTTGGCCATTTCCAGGTGGGTTTTAGAGGGGTTTTGGCCATTTCAAGGCTGGTTTTAGAGGGGTTTTGGCCATTTCAAGGCTGGTTTTAGAGGGGTTTTGGCCATTTCCAGCCTGGTTTTAGAGGGGTTTTGCCCATTTCCAGGTGGGTTTTAGAGGGGTTTTGACCATTTCCAGGCTGGTTTTAGAGGGGTTTTGGCCATTTCCAGGCTGGTTTTAGAGGGGTTTTGGCCATTTCCAGCCTGGTTTTAGAGGGGTTTTGGCCATTTCCAGCCTGGTTTTAGAGGGGTTTTGGCCATTTCCAGCCCGGTTTTAGAGGGGTTTTGGCCATTTCCAGGTGGGTTTAAGAGGGGTTTTGGCCATTTCCAGCCCGGTTTTAGAGGGGTTTTGGCCATTTCCAGGTGGGTTTTAGAGGGGTTTTGGCCATTTCCAGGCTGGTTTTAGAGGGGTTTTGGCCATTTCCAGGTGGGTTTTAGAGGGGTTTTGGCCATTTCCAGGCTGGTTTTAGAGGGGTTTTGGCCATTTCCAGGTGGGTTTTAGAGGGGTTTTGACCATTTCCAGGCTGGTTTTAGAGGGGTTTTGGCCATTTCCAGCCTGGTTTTAGAGGGGTTTTGGCCATTTCCAGCCTGGTTTTAGAGGGGTTTTGGCCATTTCCAGGTGGGTTTTAGAGGGGTTTTGGCCATTTCCAGGCTGGTTTTAGAGGGGTTTTGGCCATTTCCAGGTGGGTTTTAGAGGGGTTTTGGCCATTTCCAGGCTGGTTTTAGAGGGGTTTTGGCCATTTCCAGGTGGGTTTTAGAGGGGTTTTGGCCATTTCCAGGCTGGTTTTAGAGGGGTTTTGGCCATTTCCAGGTGGGTTTTAGAGGGGTTTTGACCATTTCCAGGCTGGTTTTAGAGGGGTTTTGGCCATTTCCAGGCTGGTTTTAGAGGGGTTTTGACCATTTCCAGGCTGGTTTTAGAGGGGTTTTGGCCATTTCCAGGTGGGTTTTAGAGGGGTATTGGCCATTTCCAGCCTGGTTTTAGAGGGGTTTTGGCCATTTCCAGCCCGGTTTTAGAGGGGTTTTGGCCATTTCCAGGTGGGTTTAAGAGGGGTTTTGGCCATTTCCAGCCCGGTTTTAGAGGGGTTTTGGCCATTTCCAGGTGGGTTTTAGAGGGGTTTTGGCCATTTCCAGGCTGGTTTTAGAGGGGTTTTGGCCATTTCCAGGTGGGTTTTAGAGGGGTTTTGGCCATTTCCAGGCTGGTTTTAGAGGGGTTTTGGCCATTTCCAGGTGGGTTTTAGAGGGGTTTTGACCATTTCCAGGCTGGTTTTAGAGGGGTTTTGGCCATTTCCAGCCTGGTTTTAGAGGGGTTTTGGCCATTTCCAGCCTGGTTTTAGAGGGGTTTTGGCCATTTCCAGCCCGGTTTTAGAGGGGTTTTGGCCATTTCCAGGTGGGTTTTAGAGGGGTTTTGGCCATTTCCAGCCCGGTTTTAGAGGGGTTTTGGCCATTTCCAGGTGGGTTTTAGAGGGGTTTTGGCCATTTCCAGGCTGGTTTTAGAGGGGTTTTGGCCATTTCCAGGTGGGTTTTAGAGGGGTTTTGGCCATTTCCAGGCTGGTTTTAGAGGGGTTTTGGCCATTTCCAGGTGGGTTTTAGAGGGGTTTTGACCATTTCCAGGCTGGTTTTAGAGGGGTTTTGGCCATTTCCAGGTGGGTTTTAGAGGGGTTTTGGCCATTTCAAGGCTGGTTTTAGAGGGGTTTTGGCCATTTCAAGGCTGGTTTTAGAGGGGTTTTGGCCATTTCCAGCCTGGTTTTAGAGGGGTTTTGCCCATTTCCAGGTGGGTTTTAGAGGGGTTTTGACCATTTCCAGGCTGGTTTTAGAGGGGTTTTGGCCATTTCCAGGTGGGTTTTAGAGGGGTATTGGCCATTTCCAGCCTGGTTTTAGAGGGGTTTTGGCCATTTCCAGCCTGGTTTTAGAGGGGTTTTGGCCATTTCCAGGTGGGTTTTAGAGGGGTTTTGGCCATTTCCAGGTGGGTTTAAGAGGGGTTTTGGCCATTTCCAGCCCGGTTTTAGAGGGGTTTTGGCCATTTCCAGCCCGGTTTTAGAGGGGTTTTGGCCATTTCCAGGTGGGTTTAAGAGGGGTTTTGGCCATTTCCAGCCCGGTTTTAGAGGGGTTTTGGCCATTTCCAGGTGGGTTTTAGAGGGGTTTTGGCCATTTCCAGGCTGGTTTTAGAGGGGTTTTGGCCATTTCCAGGTGGGTTTTAGAGGGGTTTTGGCCATTTCCAGGCTGGTTTTAGAGGGGTTTTGGCCATTTCCAGGTGGGTTTTAGAGGGGTTTTGACCATTTCCAGGCTGGTTTTAGAGGGGTTTTGGCCATTTCCAGCCTGGTTTTAGAGGGGTTTTGGCCATTTCCAGCCTGGTTTTAGAGGGGTTTTGGCCATTTCCAGCCCGGTTTTAGAGGGGTTTTGGCCATTTCCAGGTGGGTTTAAGAGGGGTTTTGGCCATTTCCAGCCCGGTTTTAGAGGGGTTTTGGCCATTTCCAGGTGGGTTTTAGAGGGGTTTTGGCCATTTCCAGGCTGGTTTTAGAGGGGTTTTGGCCATTTCCAGGTGGGTTTTAGAGGGGTTTTGGCCATTTCCAGGCTGGTTTTAGAGGGGTTTTGGCCATTTCCAGGTGGGTTTTAGAGGGGTTTTGACCATTTCCAGGCTGGTTTTAGAGGGGTTTTGGCCACTTCCAGCCTGGTTTTAGAGGGGTTTTGGCCATTTCCAGCCTGGTTTTAGAGGGGTTTTGGCCATTTCCAGCCCGGTTTTAGAGGGGTTTTGGCCATTTCCAGGTGGGTTTTAGAGGGGTTTTGGCCATTTCCAGCCCGGTTTTAGAGGGGTTTTGGCCATTTCCAGGTGGGTTTTAGAGGGGTTTTGGCCATTTCCAGGCTGGTTTTAGAGGGGTTTTGGCCATTTCCAGGTGGGTTTTAGAGGGGTTTTGGCCATTTCCAGGCTGGTTTTAGAGGGGTTTTGGCCATTTCCAGGTGGGTTTTAGAGGGGTTTTGACCATTTCCAGGCTGGTTTTAGAGGGGTTTTGGCCATTTCCAGGTGGGTTTTAGAGGGGTTTTGGCCATTTCAAGGCTGGTTTTAGAGGGGTTTTGGCCATTTCCAGGTGGGTTTTAGAGGGGTTTTGGCCATTTCAAGGCTGGTTTTAGAGGGGTTTTGGCCATTTCAAGGCTGGTTTTAGAGGGGTTTTGGCCATTTCCAGCCTGGTTTTAGAGGGGTTTTGCCCATTTCCAGGTGGGTTTTAGAGGGGTTTTGACCATTTCCAGGCTGGTTTTAGAGGGGTTTTGGCCATTTCCAGGTGGGTTTTAGAGGGGTATTGGCCATTTCCAGCCTGGTTTTAGAGGGGTTTTGGCCATTTCCAGCCTGGTTTTAGAGGGGTTTTGGCCATTTCCAGCCCGGTTTTAGAGGGGTTTTGGCCATTTCCAGGTGGGTTTAAGAGGGGTTTTGGCCATTTCCAGCCCGGTTTTAGAGGGGTTTTGGCCATTTCCAGGTGGGTTTTAGAGGGGTTTTGGCCATTTCCAGGCTGGTTTTAGAGGGGTTTTGGCCATTTCCAGGTGGGTTTTAGAGGGGTTTTGGCCATTTCCAGGCTGGTTTTAGAGGGGTTTTGGCCATTTCCAGGTGGGTTTTAGAGGGGTTTTGACCATTTCCAGGCTGGTTTTAGAGGGGTTTTGGCCATTTCCAGCCTGGTTTTAGAGGGGTTTTGGCCATTTCCAGGCTGGTTTTAGAGGGGTTTTGGCCATTTCCAGGTGGGTTTTAGAGGGGTTTTGGCCATTTTCAGTTGGGTTTTAGAGGGGTTTTGGCCATTTCAAGGCTGGTTTTAGAGGGGTTTTGGCCATTTCAAGGCTGGTTTTAGAGGGGTTTTGCCCATTTCCAGGTGGGTTTTAGAGGGGTTTTGGCCATTTCCAGGCTGGTTTTAGAGGGGTTTTGGCCATTTCCAGGTGGGTTTTAGAGGGGTTTTGCCCATTTCCAGGTGGGTTTTAGAGGGGTTTTGGCCATTTCCAGGTGGGTTTTAGAGGGGTTTTGCCCATTTCCAGGTGGGTTTTAGAGGGGTTTTGACCATTTCCAGGCTGGTTTTAGAGGGGTTTTGGCCATTTCCAGGTGGGTTTTAGAGGGGTTTTGCCCATTTCCAGGTGGGTTTTAGAGGGGTATTGGCCATTTCCAGCCTGGTTTTAGAGGGGTTTTGCCCATTTCCAGGCTGGTTTTAGAGGGGTTTTGCCCATTTCCAGCCTGGTTTAAGAGGGGTTTTGCCCATTTCCAGGTGGGTTTCCAGCCATTTCCAGCCTGGTCTTAGCTGGTCAGGCTGGGAGATGACCAGCTAAAACCAGCTTGACCAGCCTAGCCAGTCTGGGAGCCCAGCCAAAACCAGCTATGTCCAGCTTAAACCAGACTGGTCAAGCTGGTTTTAAATGGATTTAGATCAGGGGTGTCAAACTCATTTTAGCTCGGGGGCCACATGAAGGAAAATCTATTCCCAAGTGGGCCGGACCAGTAAAATCATGGTAAATGTTATTCAAAAACAACAACTTCAGAATGATTTCTTGGTTTTAATACGATCAACATAAAACATGAGACGCTTAGTATGATCTAGATCATTTAGTATGATCTGCTTATCCACCGATGACGCTTTGGTTTAGGGGTGTGGTTGGGTCCCAAACTTTCTTTTTTATATCGTACATTTTCGTACGACTGAACTTACGAATTAGACACTAAACTGACCACACGTGAAATAGTTACGCTTTCTGGTAAGATCACCTCAGTGTGGTACGGCAGGGCATAGATGAGATCTTACTCTCTGAGAGGGCTGTCAAACTGATGCAGATTTAGGCTTCTGGATTGGATGAAATTAACAATTTGCAATTTCTCTATTCAGTGGACACAACTGGAATATATATATTTTTTTTTATTAAAAAAAAATGCATCTCATTTTTCTACTTTACAGAATCATCTCGCGGGCCGGATTAAACTCATAAACTGATGCGGCCCGCAGGCTGTACGTTTGCCACCCCTGATTTAGCTGGTCAATTAAAGGATCAAAACATTACAAACATTATTATTTTCTAGCCTACATAAATATAAACACCACCGCCTCCATGCCTGCTTCATCACGGGGGGCTTTTCAATTTATTCATGACAATTTGCTTCTGCATAATGTTATTATTATTAGCAGTATTATTTATTATCTGCATATTTATATTTGTTTGATTAAAATCAAGCTTAGATTTGTCCACCTGTCAGGTTTTAGACCGTATGGTGCAGCATGTGTATTAGGATGTAACTCAGTTGTTTGAGCACACTTCATTATTATTGTTCATTTATTCGTTTGCTGGAGATTAGAACTGAATTTAGGAATAGTTTTGAAGCAAATCTTTGCGCTTAACAAACTAAATTAATTATGTATAGGCTAATGGATGACAACACATTTCCCTATCCACCAGAGTGAAAGTAAGAGTAGATAATAAGGAGGCTCATCTCTCATTCTCGCGCTGCAGATGCTCTGTTTAACTGTGTTCTCGCTAGTGAAGTGTTTAGTTTTTACACTTACAAAGTCGCCATGTAAATAGCAAATGCACTATAGCACAACGCAACTGACTCTTAAAGGGAATGGCGAGATGAGACTCTGATTGGTTTATTCTCTAAACACACCTATAACTCATTAAGAGAATAAGCTCAACCCTGTTAGACCATGCGCCACTGCGCAGAGCGGATTTTTCCATCCTTAAAATAGCAAAAGTGGATTCAGACACGCCCTTAATGCTTTTGCGCCCTGCGCTTTAGACTTTGCGCCTGGATCATCAAAATAGAGCCCTTAATGTCGGAATATAAGTATTATTATTATCGCTGGGAGATACTCTTTGTGTTTGTTTCCCTGTCACACTACAGCTTTGAGTCAGCCATAAAGTCTAATCAGTAATAACGCATCATTCACATGCTTCACAGAGCATGTAGTTAATCATTCCTGTGTGAAGATGTGAGCTGTGAAACCTATAAACCCACTATAAAATAACATTTCCCCCATAAAAACCCTGATAACACATCGACACACGGAACAACAAACATTTACACTACCCATAAAGCCGTCTCTCGGTTCCTCGGATATGATAACGTTGCGTAAGAACACTGATAGAGTTTTGGCTCGCACGCCGTCTTTGCATATTTAAGTCTAGATAATCTTTAGGCGCATATAGACATCTGATATATGCAAATTTAATACATTATGTGACATTAAGTTGAGGTCAGAATTATTTTTTTTGCCCAATTTCTGCGTAACTGAGAGCAGATTTCTCCAACACATTTCTGATAATAACAGTGTTAATAACTCATCTCTAATAACTGATTTATTTCCTCTTTGTCATGATGACAGTAAATAATATTAGACTAGATATTCTTCAAGACACTTCTATACAGCTTAAAGTGACATGTAAAGGCTTTACTAGGGTAATTAGGGTAACTAGGCAGGTTAGGGTAATTAGGCAAGTTATTGTATAGCGATGGTTTGTTCTGTAGACTATCAAAACAACTATAGCTTAAAGGGGCGAATAATATTGAGCTTAAAATGCTGTTTAAACAATTAAAAACTGCTTTTATTCTAGCCCAAATAAAACAAATAAGACTTTCTCCAGAAGAACAAACATTATCAGACACACTGTGAACATTTCCTCAACCTGTTCAACAACATTTAGGAAATATTGAAAAGAGACAGAAAAATCAAAGGGGGGCGAATAATTCTGACTTCATCTGTGTATATCTGTAAACGTAATCTATATATATTTTTTGTGAGAAAACAGGACGCAGATGGACAGAGCAACACTGACCCGGGACATCCTTGGGTTACTACATAAACAACAGCTGTCCTGCTCTCATATATACATCAGCATATGCAAATATATGCAAATTACATAAAATACAAATAGAAGTGTCTTGAAGAATAGTCTAATATTATTTACTGTCATCATGACAAAGAGGAAATAAATCAGTTATTAGAGATGAGTTATTAACACTGTTATGATTAGAAATGTGTTGAACAAAATCGTCTCTCTGTTACACAGAAATTGGAGGAAAGAATAAACAGGGGGTGAATAATTCAGGGGGGCTAATAATTCTGACTTCAACTGTACATTCCTAGCTTCCCGCTATTAAAAACAAGATTAAAGTACTTAATAATATAAAATAAACACTAAATAATGCAAATAACAATCACATGCTGCAAAAGTCAGTTCACATGATTTGACTGCAGTCTGGCTTTGAGGAGATGTGAATGTTGAGGAGTTTAGAGAGGTGCGTGTGTCGTGTCGCAATTTATCCCGATTTCATTCCGATTGTTATTTTTCATAATCTTGGAGTCCAAAACCGAAGCCGAATTTCGATTAATTGCACAGCTTTGGTTAACAGTACGAAGAGCTCATAGCGAACTTGACTTTGTGCATGTGTAGGTTACTAAGGGTTGATGGAGCATTACTTTATTTTGAAGTCGATTAAATTATCGGGAGGGGCATTTCTGTAATTGGTGGATATTGGTGGGGACACGTCAACTTCGTCCATGCCAATTCAACGCCCTTGGTTTTAATAAATATATCTATTTAATAAATCAGTTTTGTTCAAATGCACCAAAATCAGCCTGATCTCACGAGAAAACGCAAGTATTTTACGTTTTGCCAGTTTATTGGCTAATTCGTACGAATTCATACAAGTTCAGTCGTATACGATTATACGATTTTAAAAGGGGGCGTGGCACCTAACCCCACCCCTAAGCCCAACAGTCATTGGGGGATGAGCAAATCGTACTAAATTGTACAATTTAGATCATACGAATTCATACGAATTAGCCACTAAATCAAAACGTTACAAACTGCCGTGAGATTGTGTTGGCATATGTTCCACCAAAACTTCGCTGACTGAGACAGAAAGATCCAAGCATACAACAAGCACAGAGAAGTGTGTTTGTTTTTGTCGTATTCAAGAGTTTATTAAGCCTCAAATATCCCTTTATGCATTTCAACCAATTTCCTGAGATAAAATACAACTTAAATTATCTTTATTTGCACGTTCCCTTCCATTCTTTAAAAAATAGAGTAAATACTTGTACGAAAATAACATTCTCTTGCAGTCGGAATAAATATCAATATAAGGTTTAATATGTATCAGCATACATATATTAATATAATAGTTCATACAAATCTGTATGTGTAGCTATATAACAATATATAACAATAAATGTCGCCTTCGTAAAACAAAAGATCTGTTGCCTTCATAAGCCATCAGCCATCAGGCGAATGGATGTTTCATATAGAAAACAGGGAAGAAAACAGCATCCGTCTGAACAGGAGGACATAAATAACAATCATGAGGTGAACATGTTGACAATTACAGATATTGATGGATGTTAGTACTGAAGAATCAACGATCCGAGTCCAGTCCGAGAGGTTTTACTTTATTCCTGTGGAGGGGAGAAATGGAAAGAGGCTTTAGTGTGATTCAGTTCATATAAAGTAGCAGTGTTTTGTAATCATGTTTTTAGTTTTTAATTATGTTTATTTCTGCTTTTGAATTGCTTTATGAGAGCTTGGTCTAACTTTTAACCTTGAAAATTTGTATAAAGTGACTTCTATTAACATTTTTAATCAACCCAGGCTCATTGTGGAAATGTAGCCCTGCGGACGTTTCTGGAGGCCGCGAATTACGTCCCGGGAGGTACGCATTTGTGCAGTTTTTTTTTTATTATTAGTTTTTTATATTAACAATATAAAAAAAAATTTATTTTTTATTTTTTTATTTTTTTTTATAAAAAAAAAACCATTCATATTAACAATAACAATAACAACTATAACAATAATAATGATGATGATAATAATAATAACAACAACAGTAACAACAACAGCAACAACAACAACAACAATAATAATAATAATAATAATAATAATATTGTTTTTCATTATTATTATTATTTTCCCGGTTATGGGTTGCAGCTGGAAGGGCATCCGCTGCGTAAAGACGTGCTGGATAAGTTGGCGGTTCATTCCGCTGTGGCAACCACAAATTAATAAAGAGACTAAGCCGACAAGAAAATGAATGAATTACTATTATTATTATTATTATTCATAATATAATAAATTTTAGACAATCTCATTCAATGTACACTTATTATTAAACAAGTACTATTTTTAGTGGTGATCGGTAAGTGTCTGTATTACAGTGGTCACAGTGGTATACAGTGTTTACCTTGCAGCAGCCGCAGCAGTCTCCACAGATGGTGCCGATCAATCCGTTGATCACCTGGAAAGCACACAGTCCGATCTGGACAATCCCGGTGATCAGCAGGATGGAGAACAGTGTCAGGTGCCAGGTGACGATATCTCCGGGTCCCGCACACAGCTCCCACATCGTACGGTTTGACAGGTAGTTTCTGAAGGAGCAAAAACACATGCGTTACATTACAAATATACACCATGTTGCATATTACACTGCAGAAATCTTGTAATAAACCACCGTTATGTATTTCTCTATGTATTACTACCAGCCTCTAGTGATAGCATTTAATTAAATATATTTGTTGAGATCAGACTTGATGAAATCAGTCTGCAGAAACACTTTGATTGACATTCTCCCTTCCTATGTGTCATCAGAGGGGGAAAGCCCCGCCCACTAGTGACCATCTCTCCCTCATTAGCATAGGACGTCAGTCTTATTTTTCAACCTGTCACTATGCTGACACTCAGGCATCTGTAGCTCCGCCCTCTTTTAAAAAGAGCACAATCTCATTTGAATGTAAAGCGACAGTCACCAAAACACCACGATTTAGATCAAAGGATCTGGATTTATTTGAGGGTCTGTGAATAAACACTCACCCGTCGGTGAATGGGTAAGTGGCGTTATTGCTGCCGTCGCTTAAAAAACATTTGGGTCCGTGATTTAGAGCCACACAGGACACAATGACGGAGTAACCAGCGCCCACTGCTCCTGCCGCCGCAAACAGAATAGAGCTGAACATCTGCAGGAAAGAAGAACTAAACGTTAAAGTGGAAACAAGCCAAGATAATGGTGTTGCAATAAATACAGGGGGTGAATAAGTAAAACACTGCATTGCACGACATTTTACGTAACTATTTTACACATTGGAATTTGTTAAATTTGCAGAAAAAATGCACACAGAGCTTTTAATTAAACGTTAAAGTGATAACAACAACAAAAAATTGTGTTAAAACAATTGCAAGAAATTGTCGAGTCCAACATTGAATTAGACATTAACATCTTTACGCATTCGGGAATTCAAATTTGTTGAAATTTTACAAAAAAGCAAAAAGACCTTTTAATAAAACGTTAAAATGGAAACAATGCGAAGGAAAAATAGTGTTCGGGCAATCACAAAGAATCGCTAAGTAAAACATTGAATTTCGCAACACGTAACTATTTTACACATTGGAGAATTCGATTTTGTTAAATTCGTACAACAAAAGCACAAAGACCTTTTAACTAAACATTAAAGTGATAACAAAACAAAATAAAATGGTGTTAATGCAATTACAAGAAATTGTCGAGTCCAACATTGAATTAGACGTTACCATTTTTACGCATTGGGGAATTCAAATTTGTTGAATTTGTACAAAAAGAGCATAAAGACCTTTTAACGAAATGTTAAAATAGAAACAATACGAAGAAAAAAATGGTCATTAAGTACTTACAAGGAACTTTTAAGTAAAACGTTGAATTACACATAACTATTTTACACATTGGAAATTTGAGTTTGTTGAATTATTACTAAAAAATATACAAAAGCCTGTTAACTACACGCTCAAAAACGTTTAAAATCATGAAAATAGTATTCGGGCAATTACAAAGAATCGCTAAGTAAAACATTAAATTGCGCAACACGTAACTATTTTACACATTGGAGAATTTGATTTTGTTAAATTTGTACAAAAAACACACAAAGACCTTTTAAATAAATGTTAAAGTGATAACAAAACAAAAAAATTGTGTTAATACAATTACAAGAAATTGCAGAGTCCAACATTGAATTAGACGTTACCATTTTTACTCATTGGGGAATTCAAATTTGTTGAATTTGTACAAAAAAGCATAAAGACCTTTTAACGAAATGTTAAAATAGAAACAATATGAAGAAAAAAAATGGTCATGAAATACTTAAAAGGAACTGTCAAGTAAAATGTTGAAATACACATAACTATATTCACACATTGGGAATTTGAGTTTGTTGAATTAATACTAAAATATATATACAAAGACCTGTTAACTAAACGTTCAAAGTCAAGAAAATAGTCTTCAGAAAATTACAAAGAATCGTTGAGTAAAACACTGAGTTGCGCAACACGTAATTATTTTACACATTGGAGAACTGGAATTTGTCAAATTTAAACAAAAAAGCAGACAACTTAATCAAAGCGTTAAAGTGGAAGCAAAGTGAAGAAGATAATGGTGTTCAGACTATTATAAAGAATTGATAACTAAAACATTAGATTACCCGTAACTATTTTACACATTGGGTAATTTGAATTTGTCAAATTTGTGCACAAACACGAAGACCTTTTACCTAAACTTAAAAATGATAATAAAACCGAGAATGTGGTGTTGAAGTAATTACAAGGCATAGTCAAGTAAAACATGAAAATGCGTGCAACTATTTTACACATTGAAGAATTCAAATTTGTCAAATTCGCAAAAAAGGCCAAAATGTTTTTTTTTTTTTAAATTTACACCAGAAAGCTTTAACTAAATGCTAAAACGGAAATAAAACTAAGAACAATACGGCATTGAAACAGTTACAAAGAATTGTCAATTACAACATTGAAATGCGCGGCATGTAATTATTTTACACTTTGGGGAATTTCCCAACGAAAATATTTTCCCGCTAAAATATCTCTTAACAAAAAAATTTGCTCACAAAATATTCTCCTGCTAGATCAATTCCTGACAAAATATTTTTTTGACAAAAACATTTTGCTGCCAATTTATTTTCCACTAAAATATTTCCTGTCAAACTATTTCCTGCTAAAAGTATTTTCCTGTGAGAAAAATATTTCCCGCTAAATTATTTCCTGCAATAATATTTATTGCCAAAATATTTCCCAACAAAATATTTTCCCTACTAAAACATTTCCTGACAAAATTATTTCCGGACAAAAGTATTTTCCTGTGAGAATATTATTTCTTGCTAAAATATTTCCCGGCAAAATATATTCTGCTAAAAAAATATTACCCACCAAAATATTTCTTGCTAAAATATTTCTTTGCAAAATATTTCCTGACAAAAATATTTTCCTGCCAAATTATTTCCTTCTAAAATATTTCTCTCCAAAATATTTTTCCAGGTAAAATATTTACTGCTAAAACATTATCTGACAAAATATTTACCTGCCAAATAATTTCCTGTCAAAATATTTCCCGTCAAAACAATTACTGCTAAAATATTTCCCGCTTAAAAAAATTCCCACTAAAATATTTCTCGGCAAAATAATTCCACACAAAATATTTTTCCTGCTTAAACATTTCCCGGCTAAATTATTTCTTGTCAAAATATTTCCTGACAAAATAATTTTCTGCTAAAACGTTTTCAGCCAAAATATGTTTCTGCTAAAATAATTCCTGCAAAAATATTTCCCGCCTTTTCTGATGGCAGATCTGGGATGTCATGAAGCGGAGTGGCTGTGTGGAGGAGCGCTGTGCACATGTCATTGGTAATCCAGCTTTTGGTTATTGTTTTTCTCACCGCAAATCGTTTCCCGCAGCTCTCATTCCCACAGCAGCCGCAGCAGTCGTTGTTCTTCAAGCCCAGGAAAACCAGAGCAGGGAAAATCATCTGAACAAACACACACACAATATAAAATGACTTCAAGATCCAAAAAAAAAATGCTGTTACTTTAAATCATTTGAATCTGTTTAAACTAACTGTATTGGTTTATTATACGAAGTTTAGCTTAATATTTTAGTTGGTTTAACTGTAGTTAGTTAAAATAACTGGAAAAGCTCTGTTCATTCAGATAAAACATTGTACGCAGTGCGTTTAGGTACAGTTTTATTGCAAAAACGAATCTGAAGGGAACACAAACTATACAAATTTACATGCAAAAACACTAGATATACTGCTGTAAAAAAAAACATATATAAATATAGTCTTACTTAAACTTGTAGCCTTGTGTTAAGACCAAGAGCAGCGCTAGTTCAAGTTCAAGTTCGGTTTATTTATATAGCACGTTTCCAACTACCACAAGGCTGCACAAAGTGCTTTACAGAGAAACAAATGTAAAGAGTTTTGCTATGCCGGCCCAAATGCTGAATACAGCAAAGCAACACACAGATATCTGTACAGATGAAAACAATTAAAGGATTAAAATGATCCAGAAATGATGATTTTCTACATCAATATAAACAGCACTGTCTCCACGCCTTCTTCACCTCTGGGGGCTTCCTCAGTTTATTCGTGACCGTCTGCTTCTGTATAATGTGATTATTATCAGCAGTATTATTGATTATCTGCAGATTTATATCCGCTTTAATAAACACAAGTGTAGATGCGTCCAGCTGTGGGGTTTTGGAGACGTCTGCATCATCATATGGGGCATAAGAACAGGACGTGTGTTTGGATATAACTCAGTTTTCTGAGCACACTTCATTATTATTGTTCATTTATTCCTTTTCTGGAGATTAGAACGGAATTTAGAAATAGTTTTGAAGCAAATCTTTGCACGTAACAAAGGAAATTAAACATGTGGGCTGATGGATGTGTTTAGTGGAGTGAGTTTCCACCGTTTCCTCACTCCAGCAAAGTAAAGGAGTAAAGGAGTAAAGTAAAGAGGCGGAATGGAGGAGGCTCGTTCTTTATCCTCGCGCTGCAGATGCCTCGCTGCTCTGTTTAACTGTGTTCTCGCTAGTGAAGCGTTCAGTTTTTAGTCTTACAAAGTCATCATGTACATAGCGAATGCACCATTGAGCGACGCAACTGACTCTTAAAGGGAATGAGAGACGAGACTCTGATTGGTTTAATGCAGGTTATGCTCAAAACACAGCCAGAACTCATTAAGAGAATAAGCACAGTCCTGTTAGACCATGCGCCGGGGAGTATTTTTACGTCATTAAAATAGCAAAGGTGGACTCGGGCACACTCTTAATCATGTTGCACCATGTGCTCTGGACTTTTTATCATTAAAATAGCGTTTTGTTGGACAAGCAAAATGTGTTGCCTTGTTTTTGGAAAAAACAGTTGTCAAAATTAAGTTGAAAGTTGAGTTTTTTTAAATTACACCAACAGAGTGAACAAAATAATCCTGTTTTCACTACTAGATAATATCAGTTTTCTCACCTCATTGGCAGATTATTTAGCCAGTTTGTCAGGGAAAACACTTTATTTTGACACATTATTTCTGAAAACAAGACAATATTTCAAACTTGTCTAGTAAGAGAAAATTAGCTTTTTACCAGAGTAAACAGTAAAGGACCTTTATTATCTAAATATCTATATCAAATATATATATATATATATATATATATATATATATATATATATATATATATATATATATATATATATATATATATAATTCTTACATCTGATGAAACTCAATAAGAGCTCAAAACAAGGAGAGTTTTCCTAAAAACAAGCAAAATAATCTCATCTTTTTTTTCTCTGTGAAAAGATTAGTTTGCTTGTTTTCAGGAAAAACTTGCTTCATTTTGACTCTCTATTTCTGAAAACAAGACAATATTTTGTACTGGTCTATCAAATGCTTCTTGATATTGGTTGTAAAGCTACTAGTTTCGCTAGCAGTTTCACTGGGAGGGATTGTTGGTGATTGGATGGGTGTTGGCCTGATTGGGTAACTTCACATGGGCAAAGGAAAAATAAGACTTGTTTAGGACAAACAGTATTTCAAGACAAGACAATATTTTTTGTGAGTTTAATACTTTAAGTAAGTAACAGATAGTTTTTCCTCACTTTTATAGAAAATTTGTAGTTGTAAGTAATTCTTACTTAGTGTTTGTGTTTTGTTACGAGTTCAAATATCTAAAATGTCATAAATCAAAAGAAATAATAAATCAAAACAAAGTGAGTACTAAAATCATGCAAAATAATCTTGTTTTTGCTTCGTAATAAAAATATTTTGTTTGTTTTCAGGAAAAACTCACTTTATTTTGAGTTATTGTTTCGGAAAACAAGACAACTTTCTTACGCATCTATCAAATGCTGGTTTTGCAGCTATTAATTCAGCTATTATATTATTAAACAGAGTTTTTTTTAAGTTTCACTGGGATGGATTGTTGGTGATTGGATGGGTGTTGACCAGATTGGGTAAATTTACATGGACGAAGGAAAAATAAGATCCGTTTAGGACAAACAGTATTTGATTCAGATGCATAAACCTCTGAATGTCGAGTGAAATTTACCCCTAAAATGAGCATTTTTTTCAGCCTCCTACGTTTACGTTCAGTTATTTCACTTTTTAGGCAATGAAAAGAACTTATTCGTCTCTATGACAGTAAAATTATTAAGCCTACACACAGCAGTCTGAGAAAAATGACCTTTTTAGAAGAAGATATCAAACAGCATTTAGAGGTTTTTGCATCTAAACTCTTCATATAAGGACAAGACAATATTTCAGTGAATTTAAGACACTTTTTAAGGCCTAATATTTTGAAATTTAGGACATTTTAAGTCTGTTTAAGAAAAAAAATGCATGTTCAAATATCTAAAACATCTTGAATCGAAATTGAAAGAAATAATAACTCAAAACAACCTGAAAAATAATCTTGTTTTTGTGTTTTAATACAAATATTTAGCTTGTTTTGAGGCAAAACTCACTTTATTTTGACTCATTATTTCTGAAAGCAGCATAATGGGTTGCGCTTGCCTATAGAAAATGCTTCTTGATTTAACAACATTTCGAAATTTGCACAAGAAACTAGACAAAATCTCTTCTTTTTGCAGTGTTTTCAGAGGATACAGTTAAAAGAATATACACAAAAAGCTTTTGCTGCTTATTTGCATCTTTCTTTTTAAATAAGTGAGTTTTTCCTTAAAACAAGTACAATAATCTGCCAATCCTGTAAGTGAAATAATTTTACTTCAGAGCAAAAATAAGATAATATTGCTTGTTTTAGGGGAAAAACCCTTAATTTTGACTAATTATTTACAAAAACAACACAATATTTTGTACTCATCTATAAAAATACGATTTTCTAGATATTTGGAATAAAAACGAGACAAAAACCCTAAGTGTAAAACACATTAATTGGTAGTGCATCAGAGATGTTCAGTGTTAAAATAAAAAAAAATAAAATAAAAAAATAATAATAGCTAATAATAATAATTTATAATATATAATTAATATAAATATATAATTAATAAATAATAATAATAATAATAATAATATTCTTAATAATAGAAATAATAGCTAATAATAATAATTTATAATATATAATTAATATAAATATATTAATAATAATAATAATAATAATAATAATAATAATAATTGTTAGTAATAACAATAGAAAATAGAAAGGTATTTATTTTTCCTAACGTTAGAGTGATTTTAGAAAAAAAAATCAAAGGTGAAAAAAAAGTTTTGCCTTCAGATATAGGGACATTTTTAATCCGTAAATCAAACAGAAGCATTAAAAAAAGGGTTCAGTATCCCAATTTTTTGGCCAAATCCACAAGTGCGCTGTGAATGTGAATGTGAAGGTCTTTACATTGCAAAAATACTTTTCTTCATCCTGTTTTTAGTCCAAATATCTAAACATTCCTAAATCAAGAAGCATTTTCTAGACAAGCAGAAAATATTGTCTTGTTTTTAGAAATAATGACTTAAATAAAGTGAGTTTTTCCTTAAAACAATCTGCCAATGGGGTAAGAAAAATAATCTTGAAACAAAAATGTTTACTCATTGGCAGATTATTAGGCTTGTTTAATGAAATACTCAACACAATATGTCATATATGTCAACTTTTAGATATTTGGACTAGAAACAAAACAAAAACACTGAGTACGAAACAGATTTTTAGCAGTGCATCAGTTTTTTCAGTGCTAAAAAGGAATAAAAACACAGCATATAACAATAATGCTAATAATAGAATAATAATGTTGTTGTTCTTTATTATTATTAATATCATTATTATACAATCTCCTTCTCAAGTGCATTTATTATTAAAACAGTAATATCGAAGGCGTTCTGAGTTGTTATTTCCTCACCAGCACTCCAGATCCCAAAATTCCCCCCAGGTAAAAGACTTCGTCGGTGATGTCTTGGCTCTGATCGGCCACTTTCCCGCTGGGGAAAAAGAGCAGGATGTTGCAGAGGACGCAGATGATGGCCAGCGGGATGAGCGTGATGCCCAGACACTTGGCGAAATTTCCAGAGCACATGATTGAGTCTCTGCTGGGGAGAAGAAATACAGTCCGACGGGAGTTGAGTTTGTTCGGCTGTGCTGGAGCAGGAGAGTGGAGGCAGGACTTTATACCTGCTGTCTGTAAATCAGTAACTGCTAACAATTGACACTAACAGATATCAGTGCGTCACACCGGCCTCACCTTAACATGAGGATCTTTATGACTACACTGAGAAAAAAAAATGACTTTACTTTGAGCTTTCGTCTTGTTTCTAGTCCAAATATCTAGAAATTCCTAAATCAAGAAGCATTTTATAGACAAATACTTATCAATCTTATGTAAATCTTTTTTTTTTAATCTTTATGACTATGCTAAAGAAATTCCTTTCCGTTACTTGTCTTATTCAACTAATCAGGACAAAGAGAGATAGGGTCCGAGCGCAGTGTCTAGCCCGACTCCAGAACGCCCCCCCCTCAGATTTAAATAGGTATCTGGTTTAAAAGTGTGGAGTTGGGGTGGTGGAGGGACGCTGAAGTCAAGAGAAAACGGAGGTATGACGTGTTTGACTATTTATAGGGGTTCGTTCTTGAGCTGATTGGATAATAGAATGATTGTGTGTGATGAATTAGCCTAGTCAAAGACTGATCGTGCTCCTCCCGAAATTTGTTTATATAACATTACAAATTCTTAGTGTCTCAAAGCATTTTCCTAACTATGGATGTTGGGGGAGAGAACTTGGACGGCGGAGTGTTTTAGTAGATCTAATGTATGTATTCTTTCATGCAACTCAGGCTCATTCTAAAAACGTAGTCCTGTGGACGTTTCTTGAGACCGCGAATAATGTAGCAGGAGGTACGTATGGTTGCATTTCATTTTTTAAGCAAACGCTACGGGGCGGTATGAGGTCGTTCCTTTTGGTGCTTATCAGCTGACCGCTTACCTCCATGTGGAGGGCTTTCCCACCGCAACCAGTTTGTCCAGTTAGCTCGCCGTGTACGTCGGCGAACTTGAGACGCAGAGAGTAGCTGACTACGACAATGACCGGGGAAGAGTCCGGGGAAGTGTGGTTCCGGAAATCAGGTAAGACAAAAACAGAATCCAAAAAAATAGAACGAACAAGTTCATTACAGGGTGAGAATGCAGTAAAATCCGAAAACGTGGTAAAAATCAGACGAGTGTTTTTCTTTTTCTGGACGGCTTTTGCAAATTGTTAATTGGTTTTAGGTAAGTAAGCAGGCGGGCGGGTCAGTCGGTAAAATTGGTTGGGTTTTGGGAAGGAGGAGAGTGGGGTTAGACGATTGGCCGGTCGCCCAGTCAATCATTCAGCCTGTCAGACAGACAGTCATTCGACAGCGCACTCTAGTGGGTTAACGCGAGAACAGAACGTGCGCGAACGGCACTCCGATATTTGAGATACGAAAAAGCGCACACAGCAGGCTCTTGCGGATTCGCAAAATCAAAAGCTGCAAAAATACGTACCTCCCAGGACGAATTTCGCGGTCTTTAGAATTGTCCACGGGACTGACTACATTTCTAGAATGAGCCTGGGTTGCTTTTATGGATTTAGTACCAGTGTTGAGGGAATGAACAAAAGAAAACAGAAAATACAGAAAAATGCCATCACACAACCACCCTGAGGCAAAGCCAATGGGCAGTTGGCCCCCAGTTTGGCTTTCGAGACTGTCAAATACGTTGGGCCAAACAGTGCGCCCGACCCTTCCTACCACCAACACAGAGTTTTGGCTGCTTGGAAATGGCAAAAATGGGCTACATACCAGACTGAGAATTTTACATAACCATTACGAGGAACACCTTGAAAAGGCAGTGGATGGGATTAGGGGACTGTGGTTAGGTCACAGGGGGCCATGACTCTTTTGAACAGTTCCTGAGATAGATGGAGATCCTGGTGGATCCCTCACAATCGGTATCACTCCCACAGAGGCCCTTCACAATCATGAGGAGGGTCTCTCCACACCAACACCAGTGTGCAGCATCCACTTGGATGATGTGACGGCAGCCACAGGACAACAGCTATTGATGGAGAGAGACAGTGATGGGGATGATTGGGAGGACATGATTATAAGCGCCGGTTGAGGGACTTTGGCCAAGACATCGGGGATACACCCCTACTCTTTTCCCGAAAATCGCCATGAGAATTTTATGAAAGTCAGGACCTTGGTATTGTTCTATCTCCCGGAAAACTCACGGAATTCCACCCCCAGTCCCTCAGCCTTTTGGTACAGTCCCCATGTGTGCCGAACCCAAAATGCAACCATCTTCACACCTGCTTTCCGCTCTTCACTTCGTGCGCACCACATCCCCCGCTTTACACTTCACGCCCCCCAAACCCCCCTCCCCCACTTCGCACGCACCCCCAGATAAAGTCTCCCAGATGTTTTTATCCGAATGTTGGCAGGTATGCAAGTGTGTGGTTTTATAAAATAAATATATATTATAGACATAACCCAATATCATGATCAAGGCACATACTTGCCAGTACATCAAGTTTCAAGTCGTGTCCAATGATGCTATTATGGTTTTATAGATGTACTACGACGTTATCTGATATCTTTGCTGTACCAGGTTTTACCACATTTTGTTTGCCATACACAAGGCGACTCTGAGAGATGGACATTAATGAACTACAGACGCTCCTCGACATGTTGTTTGGCATTTATAAATACAGAAGGTTTCTAGCTCCAAATGTAGTTTTTCAGATATGCACTGAGAATTGGCATATGATTTAATGATGATGCGCAGGACACGTTTATTACAGCAGACTTTGGACTGACAGTGTGAGGAAATGTCAGGCCACAGCACTCATGATGGTTCATTTGTCCAACAAAGTCTTCACTAAGCATAACGTTTGGATAAATGTTGACTTTGACTTTACAGTCCAATAAAGATTTACTTTGCAATCTTGTAATACAGCATTATTTTACTTGTGTATGTGTGCGCTGTGTTTTGCTTCCAGTGGTGCCAATGGGTGTAAAGTCACAAGCACAAATCGTGAAATAACATTTTCTCCAAATGAATTGGATTTGTGAACTAAAAATAAAGGAGGGGAGAAACGCTGCATTTCATATTCACCAGTATTTATAACTTTTTAATAATTAATCACAGGACTGACCCTCATGAAAAGTACAACCGTGAACATTACCCATGTAAATAGCATTGACAACAACATTACTGCTGCCCTCCGGATAGCCAAGTATCACATAGACAAGTCTGACTGTCCACATGAGCCACTGTGACGGGCTGGGCAGCGCTAACCAGGCAATCGCTGACGTGCCAGCGGAGGGGCAGCTCGGAAGGAGAGTACTCACCCCGGGAAGCAGAGCGGCCCGAGGAAGATCTAAAGATAAGAGACTGTGTCTTACCTTCTTGGATCCCACAACGAGGTTGGAATGAGAGAAAGTAGACCCTTCTCTTCCACTCTGGGAGCCTGTGGCAATATGGCCTGGTGAAAATTTGGGTACCGCCGGCCCGGAGGCCAGCAGTGATGTTGTTCTCAATGTTATTGACATAGGTAATGGTCCTCGCCCCTCCCCCAGGGAAACAGTTGATCTCCTCTTCTTCTTCGTCTTTAGACCTAGTTGGTCTGAAAAAAGATCCATTCAAGCCACTCGACTTAGCATCCTTAAAAATTCTGTCCATGAGGACAGCTCTGCTGATCGTGTTGGCATCGATCAAGAGAGTCGGGAATTTGGAGGCATTTTCGATAAGTGAATTGTGCCTGGAATTTAGCCCGGCTATGTGCCCAAGGTTCCTATCACTCCATTTAGAGATCGAGTGGTAAACCTGCAAGCGCTGCCCGCGGAGGAGAAGTCCCAGCCCTTTCAATGCTTTGTCTCGTTCGTCTTTTGTTCGGTCCTCTGTGGCCCCCAGCACCTGACTCAGCAGAGGAGCCGGGGTATGGTCCAGTATGATGTCTGGTATGCCTGTTTGGTCTACCCACATGCTAGAGTTCGGTGCCAGCTATGCTTGGTCACCGATGGCAATCCCACTGGCTAAATTCAGCCACGAGTGTTCCCCCTTCTTACTGGTAAGTGGTAACTTACCACTTACCAGATTAACATATGTTCATGGATAGGGCTAGTGCATATGTTCCTATTGCCATCAAGGTTCCCCTTGTTTGGGTAGCAGGTGAGGTCCACAGCGTTCTCTTCTTTCGGGGACTGGCACGCTTTCCCAATGTACTATCACATTTCTAAAAATCCCAAGACTACTTTAGCTAGGTAAACTTAGCACACTTACGACCGTCGATCTAAATTCTTCTTAAGTATTCCCATGTAATGGTAAATAAAGGGCCTAGGGGACGTTGGAAAGTTGCGCCCTTGGTGATGCTTGTGCGCTCATGCTTTGCTTGGCAAACTTTACATCAGCGGTGTGACAGGCTTAGCTGCTGTGGCATTTTCCATACACTCTCCAGACACAAGTAGGAGTTCTCATGAGGAAGAACATCTTAGTTACAAACCTAACCGTCGTTCCCCGAATAGGGAATGGAGAAGTGTGTCTCCGATGCCACAGCAGCTGTGTCTCCAACTGTTAGCAGAGTGATCAGCTAGCTATCTGCAACTCCCACATGGTCACCCACTGAAGCCTGGTCAGTACCTGGATGGGGGACCACATGGGAAAGCTAGGTTGATGTCGGAAGTGGTGTTAGTGAGGCCAGTAGGGGGCGCCCAACCTGCAGTCTATGTGGGTCCTAATGCCCCAGTATAATGAAGGGGACGCTATACTGCTCAGTGAGCGCTGTCTTTCGGATGAGACATTAAACCGAGGTCCTGACTCTCTGTGGTCGTTTAAAATCCCAGGATGTAGGGGTTTCCCCCGGCATCCTAGCCAAATTTGACCACTGGCCTCTGTCTATCATGGCCTCCTAACCATCCCCATATCATAATTGGCTTCATCACTCTGTCTCCTCTCCACCAATCAGCTGGTGTGTGGTCTGGCGCAATACGCCTACCATCGCGTCATCTAAGTGGATGCTGCACACTGGTGGTGGATGAGGAGATTCCCCTCTATGTGTAAAGCGCTTTGAGTGCCCAGAAAAGCCCAATATAAATGTAAGGAATTATTACTATTATTAAAAATCTAATGCTCGCTCTGCACACCCCAGCTATATACTCTGTTAATGATTAATCGCCGGTCCCTCATTTGCTCGGCCAATTCATTTGCCATTCATTGACCCGTTTTCTTACTCTTCAGAGTGATTGGTCATCTGGCGATCTCCCACAGTGTCTTCCAGACACACGTCTCTATTTCCTATTTGGGGAATGAGGGTTACATTCGTAACCAAGACGTTATGCACCGTGCGGTAAAGCAATCACTCAACGCAGAACTATTTTTACTTACATTTTACCAGCGCATGTTCTCTGGGACAAAACCTATTATTGTTGATTTACCACAACTCAATTTTCTCTCAAATCAAGCTCCACAATTCATGAATTTCAGCATCAACGAAAGCACTATATAAAGGATGTGCATGCACAAATGTGTTAGGTTGGAGGACCCATTCATTGTAGAATCCTAAAGGAGGAAATTTCCTGACGCACCAACACACACACACACACATTTCTGACTAAAATAAATGTGGCTCGATTATGTGTTAAATATATCCCATATTCAGGATGAATAACCCACACACCCTGATTCTCCTCGCCGCCTGCTCATTCAGTCTGTGCTTGGCTCATTTCCCAGGGTCGCTCCATGGAAGATCTGCATTACTCTTTCCTTTTTCATTCCTCCCAACACAATCGATCAACTTCATACTGAAAAACAAAACAAAACAATGGACCGTTCATGATCCGAATGTAATCTGGATATGGAAATTGTGCCGTATATAGCACACAGTTCAAATGACTGTTCAGCATGCTTGCAGCATTTCCAAAATCTAGTATTTAGAGATTTAAGTGCTTTTGTCTCATATTTCTGTCTACAACAATTATTTTCAGCTTTATTTCGGAATGTGTCAGTACTCCAAGACAACACATTTTGTTTAGCATCTAATATGTTGGTCTTTTGTGTAATGTGGGCCCCCATAGCAAAATTTCTCTGGCCCAGATCTGGCCCACACCATCAGCATTTGCTTGGCCCACATGAGTGAATTACAGTACATGACTGGACCAAGTCTGGCTTCCAATTAAGACGCAAACATGGACCATATCTGGGCCAAGTCTCAGCCAAGTTAATAACTCATAACTGGGCCTGAACTGGGCCAGATATGTTGGTGTGTCACGACTGCAATGTTTTTTTTGTAAACCCTTAAAACATTCCGCATTATGGCAGTGCTTTTTTCTTGAAGCGAACTTTTTCTTTACTCCAAAATAATTTAAATGTATTTTAAAAGTGGGTCAAGATAGACCAAACTTACGTGGCCCACATATACATTTAAACATCTGGCCCAAATACTACATTTGATATCTGGCCCAAGTCCTGAGTGCCACCTGTAAGACAGTGCCACCTCAGCCAAACCTAAGCCATGTTTGGCCCTCATGCTGCATGCCAGTGCTGGACGAATGCCTGCTGTGCCAGCTTTAGACCAAATCTGGGCCAGAATTCTTTGCTAGCTGGGGAAGGCTGTAATACAAAGCTCAGATTAACACAGGGAAGCTAAGCCAAGTAAGTAATCAATAAGATCTTTCATATTTCAGTGTCCAGAGTGTATTTTTAAGACTTGGTTGTGTTTATAAGATGCAGAGCAATGTGTGCTCATGCTTCATTTGTAGAAAATTACGTTATTAGCTTATATATCTTACATTAATTATATACTGCCACCCTGCTAACATGAAAACCCTTGTCAGATTAGTTCCTCTCAAAGGCCCCTTGCTATAGCATATATAATGTGAAAAGCAATGGACCAAGAACTGATCCCTGTGGTACCCCACAGTGTACTTTTAATTGAAATAATGCCTCCTCATTGACTGATACAAACCAATAACATCCATAGTAGCAAAGAATTCTGGCCCAGATTTGGCATAAAGCTGGCAGAGCAGGCATTCATCCGGCACTGGCATACAGCATGTGGGCCAAACATGGCCCGGGTTTGGCAGAGGTGGCACCGTTTTTAAGGTGGCACACAAGATTTGGGCCAGATGAAAAACGTAGTATTTGGCCCAGATTTAAACATTTGATAAGTGGGCCATGTGAGTTTGGCCAGTCTTGACCCACATTTAAAATACACTAAAATCATTTTTGAGTAAAGAAAAAAAAATTCTACCAATCAGGTCACTTTGAGAAAAAGCGTGCCCATAGTGTGCCTAAAGCGCATCACTCCATGGGTTTATCAATTTCATTGTAATCGTGACACACTAACCTATCTGGCCCAGTTCAGGCCCAGTTATGAGTTATTAACTTGGCTGAGACTTGACCCAGATATGGTCTGTGTTTGGCCCTTGTCTGGAAGCCAGATTTGGTCCAGTCATGTACCGTAATTCACTGCGGCACGCGGGCCAAGCAAAACCTGATTGTGTGGGCCAGATCTGGGCCAGAGAAATTTTGCTATGTGGGATGTCAATAGATAAGACCTGAACCAAGACAATGCAGTTCCAGTAATGCCAGTATCATTTTAAAGTCCATCTACATGAATGTTATGACCAAGAGTATCAAATGCAGCACATGAACAGCATCAGATTATAAACTCCTCCTGCCTTCAATGAGCAGTTCAGGCTCATGGCATAATGCTGTGTGGGAGATTTCATTTGTTTAAATATCATTTGAGTGTTGTTTAAACACCACACCCTACATGAGCCTTGTAGCTGATGTCCATCCCTTCATGATGTCCACATCTGGGGATGTTTACTTTGAGCAGGAAAACAGCAAGACAGAACTCAAGGTGGTTTCTTCAGCTGGAAAGTGAGCAGCACAGCAGAAACAGGAGATTTACGTCATGCATGAGCAGACAACACATCTGCAGTGACTATTATCAAGTCAATATGGACTGGCATATCTGAGGAATATTTCCTTGATGAATCCATGCTACAATATAGACTAATTAAGGTGTTTATGAAGGCAAAAGATTTGCCCAATAAAGCCGCCAGTGACTGTTATATGCATGTGTTATACATGGCCCACAGATTTCGTAAAACACCATTTCTGAAGACTTTTAAAAATACATTTATGTGGTTTAAAATCTGCTGTTTCGCAAAATATAAGAGGTCTCTAAGTTGAATATAAGAGATTTTGAAACTGCCTTTTGAAAATCATATCTCCCATGTCACAAAAACTGCCTTCTTTCATCTGAGAATGATTGCTAAGTTTCGAAGTATGCTATCCATCTCAGATGCAGAAAAGCTAGCCCATGCTTTTATGAGCTCTATGCTGGATTACTGTAATGCTCTGTTTGCTGGCTGCCCAGCATCCTCTATTAACAAACTCCAGCTCGTACAAAATGCAGCAGCCAGAGTTCTTAGCAGGTCTAGAAAATATGATCATATCACCCCAATGTTATCCTCCTGACACTGGCTGCCTGTTCAGTTCCGTATTGATTTTAAAACATTGCTTCTTACCTATAAAGCTTTAAATAATCGAGCTCCTGTTTATCTAACCAACCTTCTGTCTCGCTACAATCCAACCCGCTCTTGAAGATCTCAAAACTCAGGGCTTCTGGTAGTACCTAGATTAGCAAAGTCCACTAAAGGAGGTCAAGCCTTGTCATTTATGGCTCCTAAACTCTGGAATAGCCTTCCTGATAATGTCCGAGGCTCAGACACACTCTCTCAATTCAAAACTAGATTAAAGACCTGTCTGTTTAGTAAAGCACACACTCAGTGCATCACTTAGCAGTTTGATACATGAATGTGCTTCACGCAGGTTTCTGCATCTCGTTTAATAATAATAATAATAATAATTCCTTACATTTATATAGCGCTTTTCTGGGCACTCAAAGCGCTTTACACAGTGGGGGGAATCTCCTCATCTACCACCAGTGTGCAGCATCCACCTGGATGACGCGACGGCAGCCATTTTGCGCCAGACCGCACACCACACACCAGCTGATTGGTGGAGAGGAGACAGTGATGCAGCCAATTGAATATGGGGATGGTTAGGAGGCCATGATAGACAAAGGCCAGTGGGCAGATTTGGCCAGGATGCCGGGGTTAAACCCCTACTCTTTTCAAAGGACATCCTGGGATTTTTAACGACCACAGAGAGTCGGGACCTCGGTTTAACGTCTCATCCGAAAGACGGCGCTCACTGAGCAGTATAGCGTCCCCGTCACTATACTGGGGCATTAGGACCCACACAGACCGCAGGTTGGGCGCCCCCTGCTGGCCTCACCAACACCACTTCCGGCAGCAACCTAGCTTTCCCATGTGGTCTCCCATCCAGGTACTGACCGGGCGCGGCCCTGCTTAGCTTCAGTGGGCGAAGTTATATGAACAGCAGCTACGCTAATTATTAATTATAACTAATTTAAGTTTTGCATGGGATTTTCTGATTTAAAATTAGCATATACAGTAGTGTCACGCCAGAGGACTCTTCATAAGAGCTGTAATTTATTGATCTATGCTTGAGATGGTCACCCCTTAGGACAAGTTTTGTCCAGTTTTTAGATGTGGCACTTAAACGAATGTAATAACACAGACATTTTTAAAGCTTGAGGTTCATAGAATATAAAAGATGTTTAACTATTTAACGCATTTGACAGTGACAGTGAAAATGCAACGTCACATCAAAAATCCATACATCTAATCTGCAGCAGAGACTTTACTATTGGGGCTTCCCTGTGATATTTTAGCTCTAGGGTTGAAGACAGAGGTTCAATATGGGCTGGGCTGGAGTTTAAAAATTAACCATCATCCACCCAAACATGCACCGGGAGATAATGATAACATTGTAATACTGTCGTCGCTGCGTGGGATGCTGATGTGTTCAGTTTATCAGTCTGTAATAAACGCATCATACACTCTTAGAAATAAAGGTACGCAAGCTGTCACTGGGGTGGTCCCTTTTCAAAAGGTACGCATTTGTACTTAAAACATTTTATTCTGAATAAAGCGTTTTTGTGAGATTAATAGTGGCAGCAAGATGATTTCTGTTGGTTTACTACAAGACACTCATGGCAATTAATGCCTTCATACAATTCATAAATATGCTAATTAAATAGGTAAAAAGGCAAATGCAATTCGTAAATTCAAAACACAATTCATAAATATGCAAATTAAACTGGTAAATAGGCAAATCCAATTAGTAAATTTAAAACACAATTCATAAATATGCTAATTAAATTGGTAAATAGGCAAATCCAATTCGTAAATTTAAAACACAATTCATAAATATGCAAATTAAGTTGGTAAATGCAAAACACAATTAATAAATATGCTAATTAAATTGGTAAATAGGCAAATCCAATTTGTAAATTCAAAACACAATTCAAAAATATGCTAATTAAATTGGTGAATTCAAAACTTAATTCATAAATATGCAAATTAAATTGGTGAATTCAAAACTTAATTCATAAATATGCTAATTAAATTGGTAAGTAGGCAAGTCCAATTTGTAAATTCAAAACAAAATTCATAAATATCTAAATTAAACTCGTAAATAGGCTAATTAAATTATTACAGCAAACTATTCCAGCATATGCCCTTCCAGTTGCAACCCAGTACTGGGATACACACTCATTTACACACACACTTATACACTACGGCCAATTTAGTTAATCAGTTCCCCTATAGCACATGTGTTTGGACTGTGGGGGAAACCGGAGCACCCGGAGGAAACCCACGCCAACACTGGGAGAACATGCAAACTCCACACAAACACAAACAGGTCCATTGGGACTCCAACCAGCTGTGAGGCCACAGTGCTAACCACTGAGCCACTGTGCCGCCTTTAATGCCCTATTGGTTTAGTAAAAACATGAATACATGAACACATGCATTTTTGCAGTCTGTGATGCCAAAGTTTTTTTTTTTTTATCACTTGTGAGTCTAAATAAAGTATCATGATGACATTTTATGGCCATATCATAAAATAAGTTATTACAGTCCATAACAGTGTGTTTCATTTGAACAGCCTGTATAGTTGGACGGGGTGATTGTATAATATCACAACCTGAACTTGACGCATCTGGTCACCAAACCTGCAGGCAGACGCTTGCTCAAACCCGTCTCTGTTTTTAGGGTGTGTCGTTTCCATTGGTCAAAGATAAGAGTGGCAGGTCCAAAGGACTTCTCTACAGCTTAAATCTTATCAGAGATGGTGAGGAAGTCAATGGAAAGATCAATGCGCATGAATAAAACAAAGCCCTGTTGCTGTGAGCAGCGGTTTCCATGACAGACCAGTTAGTTATTGGGATAGTTAGTGGACCAGTGACGCATTCAGTGGAGAATGGACCAACAGAAAACACCTATGATGACAAATCAAAAAACCAATTTCAGCCTTTACATTGACCCAAAAAAGGGTTAGTCCCAACAATGAAAACACTGTCAATGTTTAGTCATCTCCATGACATCATCCAAACCTGACTATGTTTTTGTCCATGCAAAGATAGGATGCAGTGCTGTATGGGTATTGAGCCAGATCAGTCTCAAAATGAAATCAATTAAATTAAATTTGCAAATAAACACGTCCAATTTGCAATTCAAAACACAACTCATAAATATGCAAATCCATTTTGTAATTCAAAACTCTATTCATAAATATGTAAATTAAATTTGTGAATAGGCAAATCTAATTCCTAAATTCATAACACAATTGATAAATGTGCAAATTCATATTGTAAATTCAAAACACAACTCATGAATACACAAATCCAATTTGTATTTCAATACACAATTCGTGAATATACAAATCCAATACGTAATTTAAAACACAATTCATAAATAAGCAAATCCAATTCATTTATTCAAAACACAATTCATAGATATGCTAATTTAATTCATAAATAGGCAAATCCAAGTCCTAAATTCAAAACACGATTGATAAAAATTTTAATTAAATTCATAAATTCAAAACACAATTAATAAATATGCAAATCCAATTTCTAATTCAAAACACAATTTGTAAATATACAAATATATTTTGTAATTCAAAACACAATTTATAAATATGCAAATCCAATTCATAAATACACAAATCCTATTTGTAATTTAAAACACAATTCGTAAAAATACAAATCTAATTGGAAACAGAATTCATAAATATGCAAATCCAATTCGTAAATGCAAAACACAATTCATAAATATGCTAATTAAAGCAAATGTAAATGTAAAACACAATTAATAATATGCTAAATAAATTCATAAATAAGCAAAACATAATTAATTTGCAAATCCAATGATAAATTGCAAATCCAATTCGTAAATCAAAACACAACCAAATATTATGCAAACCCAACTCGTAAATTCAAAACACAATTCATAAATATGCTTAACAAAACATAAATAAGCAAATCCAAAAATATACAAATTAAATTGGGAAACAGGCAAATCCAATTCCTAAATTCAAAAGGCAATTCATAAATATGCAAATACAATTCAGAATTTAAAACACAGTTAAAAAATATGCAAATTCGATTAGGAAGTTAAAACATAATTTATAAATATGTAAATTCAATTCGTAAATACACAAATCCAATTTGTAAATTTAAAACAAAATTCGTAAATATCCAAATCCAATTGCTAAATTAAGAAAAACAATTAATAAATATGCTAAATAAATTCGTAAATAAGCAAATCCAATTTATAATTCAAAACACAATTAATAAGTATGCAAACCCAATCATAAATATGCAAATCTAATTCATAATTCAAAACAAAATTCATTATTATGCAAATACAACCATAAATTTGCTAATCTAATTCATAATTCAAAACACAATGAATTATTATGCAGATTAAATTAACTAAAAAATTAAACTTTAACTAAATAAGGCTGCAATTTTTCCAGTGTAGCCAATCATTTTTAGTGCAATTTGTTTACATTAAACAGAGGGTTTTTTTTTTAGGAATGAAAAGATAAGGCATTTACACACAAAATATTTCCTGCAAAATAATTAACAAAACTGTAAATGTTTTACGTTTCTCTTGATTTTTCCTATTCATTACCATTTAATTTCATATTTATCCTCAACATATTCATGTTTAGACTGTGATCTTCTTTTGTTAGTTCAGTTCCAGTTTTGTCTTTTACTGACTGATCTATGTGCATTAAATTATGATTATAAAGCGTCCTGTAGAACATATTAATGTAGAAGAGAGATCTGTGAGGGGTTCATAGTACAAAGAGGAACTTTACCCAGCACTGTTAATGACAAGCAGATATAATATGGAGGAACAGAGTCAAATATAGAAACGGATATAAAAAACACCCTTCACTGTTATCATTTATGATGCTAATAAAACATCACACCAACCCATTTATGATCACCATAATAATTACACTCTGTTGCCTGCTTATGGGATTGATCTAGCATGTGTCAAAGTGGAGAATGAGTCAAATGTCAAAGCACTCGACGCTTGTCATGTTTGTAACGAACAAATTTAAGTCTTAATCTGATTCATCGAAGCACTTCAGATTAGTCTGCGAGTGTCTTGTGTACATGCATTTTTAAAATTGAGATACGTACATCATCTGAAAGCTGGATAATTAAGCTATATATTGATGTAGGGTATGTTGGATGATTTATTTATTTGTATTTGTTTATTTTTGCATATTAAGCTTAGTTTTAGTGTGCATGTTCAATATATATGTACTGTATTCCCTCTCTGACCACTTTATTAGGTACACCTGTATATAAATATGAAGTTGAAGTCAGAATTATTAGCCCCCTTTTTTGGCGGTTCATTCCGCTGGGGCGACCCCAGATTAGTAAAGGGACTAAGCCGAACATGAAATGAATGAATTAATATGTTTTCATTCATTCATTTTCTTGTCGGCGTAGTCCCTTTACTAATCTGGGGTCGCCACAGCGGAATGAACCGCCAACTATTCCAGCATATGTTTTACACAAGTGTGTGTGTGTGTGTATGAATGTCTGTATGTATATGTGTATAGTGTATGTATATAGTGTGTGTGTGTGTGTATGTGTCAATAAACGTGTGTATGAATGTGTATATATGTATGTATATGTGTACAGTGTGTGTGTGTGTGTGTGTGTGTGTGTATGAATGTCTGTATGTATATGTGTACAATGTGTGTGTGTGTGTGTGTGTGTGTGTGTGTGTGGGTATGAATGTCTATATATGTATGTATGTATATGTGTACAGTGTGTGTGTGTGTGTGTGTGCGTGTGTGTGTCTGTGTGTGTGTGTGAATAAATGTGTGTATGAATGTCTATATATGTATGTATATGTGTACAGTGTGTGTGTGTGTGTGTGTGTGTGTGTGTGTGTGTGTGTGTGTGTGTGTGTGTGTGTGTGTGTGTCTGTGTGTGTGTGTGTGTGAATAAATGTGTGTATGAATGTCTGTATATGTATGTATTTGTGTACAGTGTTTGTGTACAGTGTGTGTGTGTGTGTGTGTGTGTATGTGTATGTGTGAATGTCTGTATGTATATGTGTATAGTGTGTGTGTACAGTGTGTGTGTGTGTGTGTGTATGTGTGAATGTCTGTATGTATATGTGTATAGTGTGTGTGTACAGTGTGTGTGTGTGTGTGTGTGTGTGTGTGAATGTCTGTATGTATATGTGTATAGTGTGTGTGTACAGTGTGTGTGTGTGTGTGTGTGTGTGTGTGAATGTCTGTATGTATATGTGTACTTTGTGTGTGTGTGTGTGTGTGTGTGTGTGTGTGTGTGTGTGTGTGTGTGTGTGTGTGTGTGTGTGTGAATGTCTGTATGTATATGTGTACAGTGTGTGTGTGTGTGTGTGTGTGTGTGTGTGTGTGTGTGTGTGTGTGTGTGTGTGTGTGTGAATGTCTGTATGTATATGTGTACAGTGTGTGTGTGTGTGTGTGTGTGTATGTGTGAATGTCTGCATGTATATGTGTATAGTGTGTGTGTACAGTGTGTGTGTGTGTGTGTGTGTGTGTGAATGTCTGTATGTATATGTGTATAGTGTGTGTGTACAGTGTGTGTGTGTGTGTGTGTGTGTGTGTGTGTGTGTGTGTATGTGTGTGTGTGTGTGTGAATGTCTGTATGTATATGTGTACTTTGTGTGTGTGTGTGTGTGTGTGTGTGTGTGTGTGTGTGTGTGTGTGTGTGTGTGTGTGAATGTCTGTATGTATATGTGTACAGTGTGTGTGTGTGTGTGTGTGTGTGTGTGTGTGTGTGTGTGTGTGTGTGTGTGTGAATGTCTGTATGTATATGTGTACAGTGTGTGTGTGTGTGTGTGTGTGTGTGTGTGTGTGTGAATGTCTGCATGTATATGTGTATAGTGTGTGTGTACAGTGTGTGTGTGTGTGTGTGTGTGTGTGTGTGTGTGAATGTCTGTATGTATATGTGTATAGTGTGTGTGTACAGTGTGTGTGTGTGTGTGTGTGTGTGTGTATGTGTGTGTGTGTGTGTGTGTGAATGTCTGTATGTATATGTGTACTTTGTGTGTGTACTTTGTGTGTGTGTGTGTGTGTGTGTGTGTGTGTGTGTGTGTGTGTGTGTGTGTGTGTGAATGTCTGTATGTATATGTGTACAGTGTGTGTGTGTGTGTGTGTGTGTGTGTGTGTGTGAATGTCTGTATGTATATGTGTACAGTGTGTGTGTGTGTGTGTTTGAATAAATGTGTGTATGAATGTCTGTATATGTGTATAGTGTGTTTGTGTGTGTAAACAAATGTCTCTATGAATGTCTTTATATGTGTACAGTGTGCGTGTGTGTGTGAGAGAGAGAGAGTGTGTGTATGTGAGGGAAAGAGAGAGAGTGAATGTGTGTATGTGAGCAAACGAAAGTGTGTTTATGTAAGCGATAGAGATGTGTGTGTGTTTGTATGTTTATGTGAGTCTATGTACCCGCTACGAGCTGGTATCGACCCGGCGACCTTCCGCATGGGAGTCGGTTGCTCTACAAAGGAGGCTGAAGACCATGACCTCTAGTGTCTGTCACTAGAGAGTGAGAGGAGTGAGGTTTACCTGCACATCACTCACAAGCCGGCCTCCGTTACATGTGCGTGCGAGAGAGTGTGTCTGTGAATGAGGAAGAGTGCACGTGTGTGTGTTTGTGTGTGTATGTGAGAGAAAGTGTGTGTGTGTGCCGTGTGGTGCCAGGTACTGTGCTTACTCTAGATAGTGTTGTTTGCTGTGTTTCCTCGTTCTGGGAGGCGTTTCCATGGCGACAGTCATTATCACCTGCAGACTTTAGACTCTGTGATGTGATGAGAGTATCACCGCCGTCATTATATAACATCTGGCACACACACTCAATCCACACACACACACACTTCATGACGAGAGCCGCTTTAACAACACACCGAGAATTAAACCTTTCTCAATCACAGGAGTTCTGCAGGGGATTTACAGCTGCTGATACGGGCTCGAGGCTGGGCTTTTCTTGCCTAGTGTGAGTCTGAGTGGGCTCAGTGGTTAGCACGGTTGCCTCACAGCAAGAAGGTTGTTGATTCGAGTCCCAGATGGTGTTTCTGTGTGGAGTTTGCATGTTCTCATCATGTTTGGGTTTCCTCCGGGTGCTCTGGTTTCCCTCACAGTCAAAACACATCCCTGCTGAAAAATCCAGCTTAAACCAGCCTAGGCTGGTTGGCTGGTTTTAGCTGGTCAGCCAGGCTGGTTTTAGAGGGGTTTTGGCCACTTCCAGGCTGGTTTCCAGCCATTTCCAGCCTGGTCTTAGCTGGTCAGGCTGGGAGATGACCAGCTAAAACCAGCTTGACTAGCCTAGCCAAGCTGGGAGTCCAGCCAAAACCAGCTATGTCCAGCTTAAACCAGGCTGGTCAAGCTGGTTTTAGCTGGATTTGGCTGGTCATTTTCCATCCTGACCAGCTAAGACCAGGCTGGAAATGGCTGGAAACCAGCCTGGAAATGGCCAAAACCCCTCTAAAACCAGGCTGGTCAAACAGCTAAAACCAGCCAACCAGCCTAGGCTGGTTTAAGCTGGATTTTTCAGCAGGGATACGCTATAGGGGAACTGATGAACTAAATTGGCCATAGTGTATGAGTGTGTGTGTGTGTGAGAATGAGAGTGCATGGGTGTTTCCCAGTACTGGGTTGCAGCTGGAGTGTAAAACATATGCTGGAATAGTTGGCGGTTCATTCCACCGTGGTGACCCATGATGAATAAAGAGACTAAGCTGAAGGAAAATGAATGACGGAGTGTCTGACCCCGCAGTGCAGCTCTTTCTTTCCAGTGGACAGGAAAACATCTGCAGTCCCGCAGGAAGTGACACACTGCATTTGTGTGTCATGTACAGGAAGGAAACCTCCTGCTTTTTGACCTCACCGTGGGTCTTCGATAGTCGTTGACTTCATTAGTTTTTATTTTCCCTCGTCATTATATCTTATTTGTTTTATTTCGGCTAGAATAAAAGCAGTTTTTAATTGTTTTAAAGCTATTTTTGTTCAATATTATTAGCCCACTTATTTTTGGATTGTCTCCAGAACAAACCACTGTTATACAATGACTTGCCTAACAGTCACCAGACATGAACATTATTAAGCATGTCTGATCAGTTCAAATGTGTTTAAATGTGCTTTAAGGACAACAGAGGGAATGTTTTGGGGTGGCCATCACAAAGCCCTGATCTCAATCCTATAGAGAATGTGTGGGCAGAGTTGAAAAAGCTTGTGCGAGCAAGACAGCCTACAAGTCTGACTCAGTTACAGCAATTCTGCAGGAGGAATGGGCCAAAATTCCTTCAAACTATTGTGAGAAGCTTGTGGAAGGAGACCCAAAACACTTGACCAAAGTTATACAGTTTAAAAGCAAAATTAATAACAAATTCTCTCATTATTCTTTCATTTAGCAAATGTAAATAATTTAGGTAATCCTAACACACCTAAAATACTGAACGTTTAGTGTGATTTACCATCAGACACTGTTAAAAAAATAGTTAGTGTATGTACACTAATGCTTTTAACTGTTTGTCGATGTTTGACTGTCGTTGAATCCGTTTTAATGCCCGCATCAATCTAGATTTGCTGTCCTAATGCTTAACCCAATCTGCCAGTCGCTCATTAACTTCTGAGGTTTTGTGTGTTGAATGAGAGCTTTGTTGGACTCTGTGATCAGAGATCGATATATGCTGTCAAAGGGTTTGCTGGTGTTTTTAACTCACGCTGTGAAAGAGGAGGGAGACCGGAGTAGGTCACGTTCTGCTCACAGTCAGATTAATAACACATTGTTCATAACACAGAGTGAGTGGCTCTTCTTTCTCTTCCTGCGTTTAAGATGCGCATTTGTTCGTCTTTTCTGTTAACCCTGCTGAAAAATCCAGCTTAAACCAGCCTAGGCTGGTTGGCTGGTTTTAGCTGGTCGACCAGGCTGGTTTTAGAGGGGTTTTGGCCACTTCCAGGCTGGTTTCCAGCCATTTCCAGCCTGGTCAGGCTGGGAGATGACCAGCTAAAACCAGCTTGACCAGCCTAGCCAAGCTGGAAGTCCAGCCAAAACCAGCTATATCCAGCTTAAACCAAGCTGGTTTTAGCTGGATTTGGCTGATCATTTTCCAGCCTGACCAGCTAAGACCAGGCTGGAAATGGCTGGAAACCAGCCTGAAAGTGGTCAAAACCCCTCTAAAACCAGCCTGGTTGACCAGCTAAAACCAGCCAACCAGCTTAGGCTGGTTTAAGCTGGATTTTTCAGCAGGGAAGAAACACACAATGGCACTTGTAAGGATGACGGTAGTGTATTTCATAATAAAGGATTGTTTTTATTTGATATACAGTCAGAATTATTAGCCCACATTTATTTATTCTGTTTAACGGAGAGATTTGATCTAATTTCTCATCTCTAATAACTGATTTATTTCCTCTTTGTCATGATGACGGTAAATAATATTAGACTAGATATTCTTCAAGACACTTCTATACAGCTTAAAGTCACATTTAAAGGCTTCACTAGGGTAATTAGGGTAAAGTTAGGGTAATTAGGCAAGTCATTGTATAACGTTGGTTTGTTCTGGAGACAATTCAAAACTAATATTGCTGAAAGGGGGTAATAATATTGACCTTAAAATAGCTTAAACAATTAAAATCTGCTTTTATTCTAGCCGAAATAAAACAAGTAAGAAATTCTGCAGATTAAATAAATATTAGAGGAAATACTGTTAATAATTCCTGAATCTGTTCAACATCATTTGGGAAACATTTGGAAATATTCACAGGAGGGCTAATCATCGTATGTGATTTAATTGAGAGCTCAGCGAGCAGATTTGGAGACTTCAGGATTCCCCCCGTAACTTGGAAAGGGCTTTGGGTGTTGCAAATATGGACACCGAGTAAACAAACTTTACTTGAAAAAGACTTTAGCTGCGTCTCAAATGGCACACTATACACTATACACTATGCACTATGTACTTACACACTCAACAGGATAGTATGTGTATGTAGTGGCGTCCCAAATGGCACACTAATGTTTTTTTACTAAGCGGAAATTCGAACCTTTTCCTTGATGATGTTTGACGGTTGCCAAATCAGTGAAATAAACGACCAAATTATCAAATAATGCCTGCCATGAATATAACCGCATTCACCATCGGGAGGCGCTATAATCACTCTAGGAGAATTCTGCTTTCACCATCCAAAATAAATAGTCATCCTGCATGTGCGTCCGATAGCTCCGCCCCTTCCGCTATGTGAGCAAACCTGTGGCCGTTGAGTGCGATGTGTCCATCAATACACTTCATTGTAGCGGTTGGATGAGTGCATCATCCGGTAATAGGGTATATGCCGAGCTAGTGCTGTACCCATGCTGATACACTTCCGGTGAGCTGTTATCGTGAACTTTTTCCCATTTTATACGGTTCCTTATACAGCATCGATGTTGTAATGTCATTAAAATACATTCAGTTAAATAAACTTTAGCATTTATTTAGTTGCTCAAGCGTAAAACGAGAAAAAAACCATTTACTCGCACGCGCCCGTCAGAATCGGCAGACTAACGCAGAAGCTCCATTGAATATACTTATCAGACAATGTTTGTATGAGAAAACGTGCCCCAGTAATGTATTTCAGATTGTCAAAAATGAACACAAGCGCCCTCTGGTGGATTTTTAAAACAAAATAACAAAACAAAAGAAGATACAGTCCAGGATACATGTTTCTTGATTGCTAAAAATGAAGCCCTGGGCACATATATAGGCCCTTTCCTCTTCTCCAATATCCATTGGGAGGGGGCTGTTGCAGCTGGACAGACTTCATTATCCATGTCTTGCCAGATTCTGATGACAGCTGATGCTGCAGCTGTGTGTGTGTGTGTGTGTGTAGAGGGGTGTGACCAGTGTATTACTGACCAATAGAAGAGCTGGAATGCAGAAAGAAGGTGGGGCCGCTGGGAGTGTCAGACATTCAGACAATGCAGAACATAAGGATGAACTGCTGGGAATTTATTTCTGTGAAAGCTGCAGCATTTTAGTAACACCCAATGTTTATTTATATTCAACCTCAAACCAGAAAAAGTTAGCACAGGATGGAAAAATGCAAATAAAAAAGAAGGTAGTGATTTCTAAATTTACTTTGACTTGTATTTCATTGCTGACAACACAACACACATGATTTAATTTGTTCCTTGTGAATTGAATATCTTTTTAATAAACAAGTATTCCTGTAACAAATTTCTAAAGTCCGAGCAGTAAGCCGTTTACCACTTCATAATGTTAGCATTTCTTTTCACGTCACTTAAAAGATGTTTAGGGACTGAAGACACCAAGTGATGAAGGGTTTCAGGTGTCATTTAGTCTCGTTCTTCCAGCAAACAAGTCTTAATGAAACAGTACGGGGTCCTTATTGTCACATTTTTACTTCAAAATGCGCCACACATTCTCTATTGGAGATGGTCAGGACTGCAGGCAGGCCAGTCCAGTACCTGTATCCTCTTCCTCCACAGCAGGACTCAGTAATGTGGTTTTGCATTGTCTTGTTGAAATACGCATGAGCGACCCTGGAAATAAAGACAGCAGATTGTGCTCCAACATCTCTGTGTGCTTATCAGCATTAATGGAGCATCACAGAAGTGCAGGTTAGATTCGCCAAGAGCGCTGACACAACCCCATACCATCACAGAGTTGCTGGAAACTGTCTGACAGATCCTTTATTTCTTTGGCAAGGAGCAAATAGCATCTATTTCTCCCAAAAAATACCTCAAATACTGATTCATCTGAGCACAGGACACGTTTACACTGTATGATGGTTCATCCCAGATGCCTCCGAGCACAGAGAAGTCGATGACTCTTCTGGACACTGTTAACATAGGGCTTCCTCTTGGCACAGTGCAGTTGTGACTGGCGTTTGTGGATGTGACTCTGTATTGTGGTACTTGACAAAGGTTTAGCGCAGAAGTGCTGAGCCCATGTGCTGCTCTGGATTATAGATGAATGAGGATTCTTGATGCAGCGCCGCCTGAGGGATCGGACAGTAGTTCAGCCTAGGCTTGCGCTCTTGTCCTTTACACACTGAAACTCCTCCAGATTCCTTCAATCTTTCAGTGATGTTCAGCACTGTTGAAGGAGAAATATCCACATGTCTTCCTCTCTTTCTCTGAGGAACACTGTGTTTAAACATTGCAATCATTTTCTCATGTATTTGTTATTAAACTGTTGATCCTCGGTTCATCTTTGCTCCTAAAGGACTAGACCTTTATTGGATGCTGCTTTAGTACCAAATTACAATCACCTGTTGACATCCACATCATTATTTCAGATCACTGCCCTGTACTGCTCCTGTTACAACCTGTTTTGAAATTGAAGTTGACCAGACAGAACATGAAATATCTTCATGTCTTCTTATTGTTTACAATAAAGTAAAAGTCTCTTTCATTTCGTCTAGAATAAAAGCAGCTTTTAATAGTTTTAAAGCCATTTTAAGGTCAATATTATTACCCCCTTTCAGCAATATTAGTGTTTTTTCCATGAAAGCTTTAGTGATAGTTCTAACAGGAAGACTGAGATGTCACGTCATTCATAATAATTATCTCGTCAGCCTATAACAACCAAGCAAGCCATATAAGCTCATCTAAACAATCTGTTTGGCTGTATTCAGGTGACGTTACGGGAGTTTCCCCCTATCCTCCACATCACCACCACCAGGTCGGCCTCGTCTCCACTCAGGGGGTTGGCTTCGCCCTGCCTTCATCTTCAGGCAGGATTACCCCAAAGAAAGAACCGTAATGAACTCTCATTCATGCAAACAATTCACAATAAATGTTCAAACGTTTATCTGCCTCCTAAAGTCTTTCTAGTAGAAATTACTTTTCCAGCTCAAAATAAACGTCCACTTTTTACATTTTAAGGCAGCGACTTTTCACAGTTACTTATGAATTTCTCACAGCAACTCGTAACTTTTTGATTTGGTGGCTGACTCTTATTGACTTTATATGATCTCAGTCATTTATTTCAGCATGATTTGCTCGTCCCTCAATGACTTTCGGCTTTAGGAGCGGGTTTAGTCCCACGCCTCCTTTTTAAAAACATCTTCCATTTTCATATGCGTGAACTGACTAAACGCAAAGCAGTTATGATACATCACAAGATCAGGCTGAAATTTCACTTTCCTTTCTTTTTCTTTGGTGAACAACAGAGTAAGTCACTAAAAGCTGTATAATGTCTCGCAGAGGAGAAGAATGGAGGAATTGAAGCAGCTGAATAAGAGTCTGTTATCAGTGCATTTCTTTCTCTTTCAGAGTTCAGTGTCCGGGTGTGTGATGCTGTGACACATGGCTGAGGTATTTGCAGTGCATGTAAAGATGATGTATTTATACTTGTGTGTGTGTGTGTGTGTGTGAGTGTGTGTGTGTGTGAGTGTGTGTGTGTGTGTGTGTGTTCATATTGTGTCAGAAGGCTGGAATTCCCTCATTCAGGGGTGGAGGAGAAGTGTGTGGGTGGAGGAGAAGTGTGTGTGTGTGTGTGTGTGTGTGTGTGTGTGTGTGTGTGTGTGTGTGTGTGTGTGTGTGTGTGTGTTTAGGAAACAGGGTTGAAGTGACTAACTCAACGTCAACCCATTACGTTTTTCAGGAAGTCTGACGACGGAAGTGCCGTGATTTGACTTCCTCAGGTCTAGTCATTGTTTTCTTTCCTCATTAGCTGGATTCATTTGCTCTCATAAAAGGTTAGTGAGGAAGAGATGTTGGATATTGTTTTATTAAACGAGGTGTGACTCAAAATAGCGATTGAATGACTGATATTTATAGTTTGTAGATCATGCAGCCGGCGCAGTAAAGTGGAAGATGTGTTTGGCGTGATCTGTTGCTATTTTCAGACCAGCGCAACTGAAATTTTCACATTTTGCGCTACGTTGTTTCAAGAGTTCACACTTAGCTTATGACTTACAAAAGCTCATTTGGCATGCTGTCCCGGGAGAGAGCCCTGAGCTCAAGGCATTCCTCGAGTCCAGGGCTCCCTCCCTTTGTGGGGCGAGGGGAGATTGAGCTCAGAGCTAAGGCCAAGGTGAACTTCCTGAGAGCGAGACGACTAGTAAAAGAGACTTAGGTTTAAGAGGTCTATAATGCAGAGCACTTTTTAGGCTTTGGGAGAGAACTGAAACCCTGGGGGGGGGGGGCCACGCAGAGATACCGGAAGCTCAAGTAGGGAGCCAGAGCTATTGAAATTCCTGCTGGTTGCTGGGCCGCTGAGCCACCTATTTTGGATAAAGGTGGAAGAAGGGGGAAGAAGGGGGATTCTTCAAGACGAAGATAGTTGTAAGTGGAAAAGGAGGAGATATATATAGGAACTAGGGATCCTTGATTGGAGGATCGTGATTAGCTAATAATTGTTGGCGTGTGGTTATTTTAACGAACTGAAATAAACCGCACCATTGACCTATTAAAAGCTGCTCTAAAGTCCAGTGCAGGTCCAAATGATAATGCTGCATTCACACCAGATGCGGAAGAAGCACCAAGCACAAATGATTTACATGTTACGAATGATGCAATTCGTGCGAATGAAGTTGAATGTTTTGTCACGTTAGCCAATCAGGAGCTTTCTCTTGTTGGGGCTTGCTTATGATATGCAGATCGTGCAGATTCACACTCTACAACAGCAGCAAGATCCGACCCTTCCTATCTGAACATGCAGCTCAACTCCTTGTTCAAGCTCTTGTTCTCTCCAGACTGGACAATTGCAACTCTCCTCTAGCCGGGCTCCCAGCTAACTCTAAACCTCTACAGTTTGTTAACATGGTGCGGTTTATTTCAGTTCGTCAAAATAGCCACACGCCAACAATGTGCCTTAACACACCTCCTTTATACACCAGCACACCCACGAGTCCACAAAGTAGCGCAAATGGATTTGCTATTTAAACAACGTAGTGCAAAATGTGAAAATTTCAGTTGCGCTGGTCTGAAAATAGCAACAGATCATGCCAAACACATCTTCCACTTTACTGCACCGGCTGCATGATCTACAAACTATAAATATCAGTCATTCAATCGGTATTTTGAGTCACACCTCGTTTAATGAAACAATATCTAACATATCTTCCTCACTGACCTTTTATGAGAGTAAATGAATCCAACGAGTGGTCTTTAATGAACCTAAAAGAGCACATGTTACTCCGCTGCTCATCCGTTTGCACTGGCTGCCAGTTGCTGCTCGCATCAAATTCAAAGCTCTGATGTTTGCTTACAAAGCGACTTCTGGCTTTGCTCCTTCTTATCTGCTCTCACTTCTGCAGATGTATGTGCCCTTCAGAAACTTGTGTTCTGTGAATGAACGTCGCCTCGTGGTTCCATCCCAAAGAGGGAAGAAAACACTTTCACGAACTCTCGCGTTGGTGGAATGAACTCCCTAACTGCATCAGAACGGCAGAGTCACTCGCTGTCTTCAAGAAACCACTAAAAGCTCAACTATTTAGTCTCCACTTTCCTTAATTGTTGCTCTTATAGTTGTGTAAATTGCTTCCTTGTCCTCATTTGTAAGTCGCTTTGGATAAAAGCGTCTGCTAAAAGACTAAATGTAAATGACGTATCGCCTGTTGTTGGTGTCCCGGGGGGAAATCCTCCAGCCGACACCGACAACAGTTGATCAGACTGGGCTAGGCTCAGTTGGAAGCACTGCTGAAAGCCTCCTTGCATTCATCCTTGTATGTATCTTGTACTGCTGCACATATTAAATGTCTCTAAAGTGCCTTGAGATGCTACTTTTGAAGGCGCTATTTAAAAATGAAGCTTATTATGTTATTATTATTATATGCATGTGTGAAATGCTTTTAAGTGTACCACAGATGTCATTGGGATGTTAACTCTAGTTCTGAGTAAATGACTAGTTTTTGGGTACAAATTAGTACCCTAAGGACTCACAGTGGAAAAAATAATGCAGGAAATCCTGTGAACATGTCCTTCCTATGTTAAACATCACTTGAGATTTATTTGAAAAAGAATAAAAGTTTCACAGGAAGCCGAATAATTTAGCTTTCACTTGTATATAACACACCATTACTGAACGCTTAAATATTTTTGTAAGTATAATCAGATGAGCAATACGTTCATCAGGGTCGTTCCACATCACATTTATTTCTGTCACATTATAGATGCTTCTGAAGGTTACTCTCGAACCCCCTGAAGCACAGCTCAACAAACACAACAGCGAGAGTGTCTGAATCCTCTGTGGAGAACTGCTGAGTTACATAACGGAGTTTGATACTTCCTCAAAACAAGCAGTTTATTCATAAAGCCTGATTACTCCGGCCACTAATCCCGGATCACACAGAGACTGCGCAACGGTTACTTCATGTTTGTCTGGCTTAATTAAGATTTTGGACCATGAAACAAAAAGTGTGCATTTGTGCAATAAGCAGATGAATTGCAGTCCACGCCGGGACCAGTGTTGTCCCGGGTGTTTTTCCTGATTTCAATGTGTTTGGTGGCCCTGTTATGAAATACTTTCCGAAACTCAAACATGTGACGTTTATTTTTTCAGAGGGAAATTAAGGAAAGTTTAGAAAAGTCTCCATTTTCTTCTTATTTTATATAATTTATATATTTTTTATTCATTAGTGTGTGTGTGTGTTATCTGCAGTATGTGATGCCATCTATAGTCTCCCGTTGGAAGCATACCAGGCTCATTCTGACAACGTAGTCCCGCGGACGTTTCTGGTGAATTATGTAGTCGGAGGTTCGTATGGCTGCATTTCATTTTTTAAGCGAATACTACGGGGCGGTATGACATCGTTCTTTTTGGCGCTTATACCGTCTGACTGCTTACCTCCGCGTGGAGGGTTTTCCCGCCGCAACCGGTTTGTCCAGTTAGCTCGTCGTGTACGTTGGCGGACTTAAGATGCACAACCGGGTTCGAGTCCAGGGTAGAGTGGTTTCAGAAATCAGGTAAGACCAAAACACAATCCAAAAAATAAGTTCATAACAGGGTGAGAATGTGGTAAAAACCGAAAACGTGGTAAAAATCAGACGAGGGCTTTTCTTTTTCTGGACAGCTTTTTTAAATTGTTAGCTGGGTTTAGGGAAGTAAGCAGGCGGGCAGGTCAATCGGTAAAATTGGTTGGGTTTTAGGAAGGAGGAAGGTGGGTCAGCTGATTGGCCGGTCGCCCAGTCAATCATTCAGTCAGTCAGACAGACGGTCATTCAACAGCGGCCTCTAGTGGGTTTCCACAAGAACAGCATGTGTGCGAACGGCACTCGTGAGAGACATTTGAGATGCGAAAAAGCGCACACGGCGGCCTCTCGCGGATTCGGCAACACAAAAACTGCAAAAATTACCAACCCAGGCTCATTCTGGAAACGTAGCCCTGCGGATGTTTCTGGAGACTGCGTTTTACGTGGCTGGAGGTATGTATGGCTGCATTTCGTTTTTTCGTTTTTCGTTTTTGTGACGCTGCTCCTTTTCTTCGCACTCGCCGGCTGGGCTGACAGCTCGCCTCATTGTGGAGGGCTTTCCCGCTGCAACTGGTTTGTCCGGTTAGCTCAACGTGTTATGTCAGCGGAGCGAAGGCCCGGAGGAGGAGGAGCAGGCTACGGGGTACAGCCGGGTTCGAGTCTAGGGAAGAGCGGTTCCAGTAATCAGATAACACAAAAAACAGAATCCAAAAAATAAAGCGCACAAGTTCGTAACGGGCGAGAATGCGGCAAAGCACTATTGGTTGGGTTTAGGGAAGGGGTTATTGTGGTTAATCGGTGCTTTTGAAAACACTATTGGTTGGGTTTGGACCACAAGGTGGTTGAGTGGGATCAGTCGGTCAGTCAGTCAGTTGACAGCAGCCTCTGGTGTATTTACACGAGAACAGCAGGCACGAATGGCACTGACGAGAGAAATTTGAGATCTGAAAAGGCGTACACAGCAGCCTCTGGTGGACTCGCGAAAACAAAAACTGCAAAAAACGTAGCTCCTGGGATGTATTTGGCAGAAATGTTTACAGAGGTTTGTTTCTACAATGAACAATTGAAGTCGGCCTCAAAATCTCTTGCATCTTATTTTAACTTTAGGAAATGTTCAAAAAGATACTCGTGTTCATATCACACCGATATGACTGTGGACACTATATAACACACCGTCCTGCCAGCTTACAAAAGTTCATAGGTTCCCTTTAAAGGTCTTATCTTTCTGTTTCTAATGACGTTATAATGATGAACTCATTTGAACAAATATAACTTTAATAAAACTGCTTGAATGTCTTATCTTTTTATTCCTGAATTTAGTCCTGTTCGATGATCAAACTCTTATTTTAATGACTTTAACTATTTAAAATAACTTTTTTGTTGTTGAAATGCACCACAAAATTATTGGTTAAACGCACTGAGAAAAGGATAAAATTGTTTTCGAAAGGTATGCTCATTTATGCCAAGCATTGCATTTAGAGACAAAACCGAGATGCCTTTTTAACAAGAAATCTTGGAGATTTGAGAAAGAAAAACATCCTGTTTTCTCCCCCACACACTGTCCCCTCAGAGAGTTTCCAGTCATGCTGTAGAGTAATAATAATAATAATAATGTCAGCCGGTTTCCTGTCTCCTCCTTCTGAGAAACAGCGGCTCATGGGGGGCCAAGGAAGGGGCTCCATCTCTTAAAACCCTCCAGCGCTCCGTCCAGCAGCCCAGTGCCCCGTCCCGGATTACAGTGTGGAGATGTGCTCTACAGGATTTGCCAGGTCTCTGGGTTTCGCCCTGGTCCCTCTCGCCACCTGCTGCATTGTAGCAAACGTCCTGCTGTTTTTTCCTGATGGACAGCTGAACTACGTTCAGGAGCAGCACGTGACCCAATATGTCTGGTTCTTCATGGGAATCGGAGGTGGTGGTCTGGCTGTGAGTAGAAGATATTTGTGCACTCAAATAATTACGTTTGCTTGTTCAAGCTACTTATTTAATATGAGCAACAACAACACAGTTCTAGATTCCTAATAAACAGCTCAATTGTTTTATCTTCAGTCCACTTTAATTTCTAAAAACTAACAAGGTTTAATTCCTTCATGTTGTCTCGACGCAAATTGAACGCAGCATGTTTTACAGTGAGGACATGTGGAGTGTAGTGTTTGGTTGGATTAATGCAGTCTGCTCATGTGAAAAGAACTGCACTGTTAAAAGATCTCCAACAAATATAGAGAAGTATTTTACAGATTATTAAGTCTAGATCGGATATGTGACCGGCCGGGAGTGTGATATGCACATTAATAGAGCAGCATTTTTGATGATACTCTATAACAATAATGAATATTTTTACAGTACTTTAACGGTTGGGTTGTTGGGGTTGGCGTTAAAAAAATATAATTTATCAGGTAATTTAATAGATAACATAAATAATTCTTGTTAACTTCCGGCGCAACCCATATCCCATCTAGCAACAACCATAATACTGAACTCGGTCTGCCTATTAAAAATCCTCTAGGCTATTTATACAGAAAATGAATGCAGGATAAATATGACCACTCTTATTATATTAAAAGAAATTGGGAATTAGAGTTAAACACTAAAATAAAGGATGAAATGTGAGAACAAATATGCACAAATTGTCATAAGAGTATAAGCGGTCAAATCTGGAAGGAATTCAACTGGAAGATGGAGATGAGGTTCATCCGAGATCTATTAGCGGTCGCCAAATTCAATAGCTCTATACATTAATCACAATGCTGGAGAGATTGCGGAGAAGTGGGGGACTACTGTATGCTCACATATTTTGGGAATGTCTTTAAAAGGGAGATTAGGATATGACATACCAATGCACCCAGTATTTTTATTTATTTTTTTTTTTGTTTTGGTTTGATGGCTTCCCCGCTGATCAGTTCAGTAAGTCTCATCTATTTGCACTGCATATATTATTAATAACGGCTAGAAGGACTTTGACAGAATGCACACAGAGGCGTAAATAGATATACAGTTGAAGTCTTATTCTTTTCCCCAATTTCTGTGTAACGGAGAGCAGATTTCTTCAACACATTTCTAATCATAATAGTGTTAATAACTCATCTCTAATAACTGATTTATTTCCTCTTTGTCATGATGACAGTAAATAATATTAGACTAGATATTCTTCAAGACACTTCTATACAGCTTAAAGTGACATTTACAGGCTTAATTAGGGTCATTAGGCAGGTTAGGGTAATTAGGCAAGTCATTGTATAGCGATGTTTTGTTCTGTGTAGACTATCGGGCAAATATAGCTTAAAGGAGCTAATAATATTGCCCTTAAAATGGTGTTTAAAAAATTAAAAACTGCTTTCATTCTAGATGAAATAAAACAAATAAGACTTTCTCCAGAAGAAAAAATATTATCAGACATACTGTGAAAATTTCCTGAATCTGTTCAACATCATTTTGGAAATATTTAAAAAGGAAAACAAAAATCAAAAGGGGGGTGAATAATTCTGACTTCAACTGTATACATTTGAGAAAATGACTCCAGATTTGCTGGACTTTTACCAAAAGACCAACAGAAATAAATATTATATATCAACATTAGAAGTAACATAAATCTCTAATGTTCACTACGGTTGATAAATAAAATACTAAAAACAATGTAAAATGTTTTTTTTTTTAGAATTTTCAGCAAAAAATTAGCTGTCATGCAAATAATTCTGAGACCGTGAATTTACTCTTGTTCACTGTGTATGTATATATATATATATATATATAAATGAGTGAGGTTGCAGATAAACATGCAGATTTTTATTGTAGCCATGTAGACACTTGTTAATGTAACAAATATAGATATTTATTGCTATTGTATTATGGAGTAACCCTTTTATCTATACTCTTATTATTTAATGACATACTCTCACTTTATTTGGTACTCCTGCTCGTTAATGCAAATTTCTAATCAACCAATCACATGGCAGCAGCTCAATGCATTTAGGCATGTAGACCTGGTCAGGAGGATCTGCTGCAGGTCAGAGTGAGCATCAGAATGAGGAAGAAAGGGGATTTAAGTGACTTTGAACGTGGCATGGTTGTTGCTGCCAGACGGGCTGCTCTGAGTATTTCAGAAACTGCTGATCTACTGAGATTTTCACGCACAACCATCTCTAGGGTTTACAGAGAATGCTCCGACAAAGAGGAAATATCCAGTGAGCGGCAGTTCTGTGGGCGCAAATGCCTTGTTGATGAGGCCAGAGGTCAGAGGAGAATGGCCAGACTGGTTCCAGCTGATAGAAAGTCAACAGTAACTCAAATAAGCACTCGTTACAACCGAGCTCTGCAGAAGAGCATCTCTGAACACACAACACGTCCAACCTTGAGGCGGATGGGCTACAGCAGCAGAAGAGCACACCGGGTGCCGCTCCTGTCAGCTAAGAACAGGAAACTGAGGCTACAATTCACACAGACTCACCAAAACTTCCAAAACTTTGCCATCAGCCTGATTTTCATTATCGAACAAAATGTGGCGTCCCCATATCATAGGGGTACACCGTCAATCTGACGTCATTTTGATGTCTTGTGCCTGCTGGGTGTTTAAGGCCATTTCGGTCATCATACAGTAAACATCCGCCATCTTCTCATCAGTGACATCATCTAAACAGTCTCTGGGTCAGTGTGTGTAAAGATTTTGGACATCTTGGACACTTTTAATGCTTCCAAACAGTTTGCTGCGATTATAAGTCTTTATAGCAGGACTATCAGTCATTTACAACAGAGCCATCAGTCTTCAGGGTAGAGCTACCAGTCTTTAGAGCGGGACTATTGGTCATTAAGAGCAAGACTATCAGTCATTTAGGGTGGAGTTATCAGTCTTTAGAGCATGACTATATGTCTTTAAGGCAGGGCTATCAATAATTTAGGGTGGGGCTAACAGTCTTTTGGGTGGAGCTAACAGTCTTTAGGGCGGAGCTATCAGTCATTTAGAGCAGGGCTATTTGTTTTCTGGGCGGAGCTTTCAGTCTTTAAAGCAGGGCTATTAATCTTTATGGCAGAACTATCAGTCATTTAGGGTGGGGCTATCGGTATTTAGGGTGGAGCTATCAGTCTTTAGGGTGGAGCTATCGGTTTAATAGTCTTTAGAGTAGGACTATCAGTCATTTAGGGAGGAGCTATCAGTCTTTAGAGGAGGACTATTAGTCATTAAGGGTGGAGCTATCAGTCTTTAGGGTGGAGCTATCGGTTAATTAGTCTTTAGAGTAGGACTATCAGTCATTTAAGGCAGGGCTATTAGTCTTTAGGGTGGAGCTATCTGTCATTTAAGGCAGGGCTATCAGTCTTTAGAGCAGGACTATTAGTCATAAAGGGTGGAGCCATCAGTTTAGGGTGGAGTTATCAGTCTTTAGGGTGGAGCTATCAGTTAATTAGTCTTTAGAGTAGGACTATCAGTCATTTAGGGTGGAGCTATCAGTCTTTAGGGTGGAGCTATCAGTCATTTAAGGCAGGGCTATTAGTCTTTAGGGTGGAGCTATCGGTCTTTAAAGTAGGACTATCAATCCCTAAGGGGCAGAGTTATCAGTCTTTAGGGTGGAGTTATCTGCCTATCAGTCTTTAGAGCAGGACTTTTAGTCATTAAGGGTGGAGCTATCAGTCTTTAGGGTGGAGTTATCAGTCTTTAGGGTGGAGCTATCAGTTAATTAGTCTTTAGAGTAGGACTATCAGTCATTTAGGGTGGAGCTATCAGTCTTTAGGGTGGAGCTATCGGTCTTTAGGGTGGAGCTATCGGTCTATCAGTCTTTAGAGCAGGACTATCAGTCATTTAAGTCAGGGCTATTAGCTTTTAGAGCAGGACTATCAATCGCTCAGGGCGGAGCTATCAGTCTTTAGGGTGGAGTTATCTGCCTATCAATCTTTAGAGCAGGACTATCAGTCATTTAGGGTGAGGCTATCCGTTTTTAGGGTGGAGCTATCAGTATTTAGGGTGGAGCTATCAGTCTATCAGTCTTTAGAGCCGGGCTATCAGTCTTTAAATTGGAGCTATCAGTCTTTAGAACGAGATTATCAGTCATTTAGGGCGGAGCTATCGGTCTTTAGGTTGAGGCTATAAGTCATTTAGGATAGAGATATCATCAGTCTTAGACTAATCAGTCTTAAAGACTTTTGAGTGGAGCTGTTATTAATTTAGGGTTAAATGCAATTACTCAGGTTGCGCTCTATTGAAATCTCCAGATGCTGATTCCAGCCTGTGTGTTCCTGGGAATGGGGAAGTGTGTGTATTCCTGTGGGACAGAGAGCTGTGCGGTGAGTGTTGGGATATGCTACATATTCTACATCCATTATTCTACATATTCTTTATTGACACATTCACTCAGCATGTGTGTGTGTGTGTGTGTGTGTGTGTGTGTGTGTGTGTGTGTGTGTGTGTGTGTGTGTGTGTGTGTGTGTGTGTGTGTGCGTGTGTGTGTGTGTGTGTAGATGTGTGGCTCTGTGATAGCAGCTCTGATAGGATTAGCCGGATCTGGATACTGCTTCCTGATCTCCGGTCTGGCGCTACTGAGAGGCCCGTTCTGCTTCACTAGACTGGGATGGTTGTATCCTTTCGAGCAAGATGAGGGACGGTAAGAGCTATTTCCTGTAGTGATGGTGACTTCATATGTCAAAAGTCCTCGGCGCTGAACTACAGAAAGGTCTAGACTTGTTAATATTATCAATATAAAAACTATAAGTTGGCTATCATATCTTAACTACAGATAGCATGGGTGTATTATATAAAGACGATTGACATTCAAGATGCAATGATTAAAACAATCCATGACTGTACGCTTTACCAAGTCAACTCTGTGTGGTTTATTTACAGAAATTCATGAAGGATATAAAAACCTGCCATGTGAAACAACACACTGATCTCAGTTTCAATACGAACAGAGGCTGTGAGGGGCTGTAGAGGAAATAAAAATTAAAAACTGTAGCACAATATTGGAAAAATGTAGCACGCTATTAAAAAATAGCACACGATATTGGAAAAATCTAAAAATCTAGCACAATCTTAATAAAACAACAAACCTAGCATAATATTAAAAGAATATAGCAGGATATTGGAAAAATAAAAATATCCAACTCAATATAGGTTACAATATAAAAATCTAGCACAATATTGGAAAAATCTAGTAGGATATGGTAAATATGTAAAAATCTACCATGATATTGGAAAAATAATGCCCAATACTGGAAAAACTAATCACTATATTGGAAAAATAGCACACGATATTGAAAAAAAAATCTTAAAATCTAGCATGAAATTGAAAAAATCTAGCATAATATTGAAAAAAAAATCGACAAATCTAGCAAAAATTCGCACAATATTGGAAAAATCGAGCACATTATTAAAAATATCTAGCTTAATATTGGAAAAATCTAGCCTGAAATTGGAAAAATCTAGCACAAATTAAAAAAATGTTTCATGATATTGGAAAAAAATTGACAAATATAGCGCAATATTGGAAAAATCTAGCACAATATTAGAAAAATCTAGCACTATATTGAAAAATTGGAGCATGATAGTGGAAATATCAACAAATCTAGCCTGAAATTGAAAAAAAATCTAGCACAAAATTGCAAAAATGTAGCATGATATTGGTAAAAAAAAAAAAATCTATCACGATATTGCAAAAAATTTGTATTGAAACCAGCAAGACCAGCTTTGATACCAGCTCAACCCTAAAGACCGTAAGCCCCACTCTAAATGACTGATTGTCCCACTCTAAAGGCTGATAGCTCCACCCTAAATACTGTAAGCATACTGATAGCCCCGCCCTAAAGACTGATAGCTCCACCATAAAGACTGCAAGCCCTGCCCAAAAAATCTAGCACCATATTGGATAATTAAGCAGGGTATTGGAAAAATAAAAAAATAGTGCACAATATTAGAAAAATCTAGTTCAATAGTGAAAAATAATGCACAGTATTGGAAATTTCTAGCTCGATAGTGAAAAATAGTGCACAAAATTGGAAAAATCTAGCGCAATAGTGAAAAATAGAGCACAATATTGGAAAAGTCAAGCTCAATATTAAAAAATAGTGCACAATATTGGAAAAATCAAGCTCAATATTAAAAAATAGTGCACAATATTGGAAAAATCAAGCTCAATAGTGAAAAATAGTGCACAATATTGGAAAAATCTAGCTCAATAGTGAAAAATAGTGCACAATACTGGAAAAATCAAGCTCGATTGTGAAAAATAGTGCACAATATTGGAAAAATCTTGCTCGATTGTGAAAAATAGTGCACAATATTGGAAAAATCAAGCTCGATTGTGAAAAATAGTGCACAATATTGGAAAAATCTTGCTCGATTGTGAAAAATAGAGCACAATATTGGAAAAATCAAGCTCAATAGTGAAAAATAGTGCACAATATTGGAAAAATCAAGCTTGAAAGTGAAAAATAGAGCACAATACTGGAAAAATCAAGCTTGATTGTGAAAAATAGTGCACAATATTGGAAAAATCTTGCTCGATTGTGAAAAATAGTGCACAATATTGGAAAAATCAAGCTCGATTGTGAAAAATAGTGCACAATATTGGAAAAATCTTGCTCGATTGTGAAAAATAGAGCACAATATTGGAAAAATCTAGTTCTATAGTGAAAAATAGTGCACAATACTGGAAAAATCAAGCTTGATATTGGAAAAAATTCTTTCAATATTGGAAAAATCTAGCCTGATATTGGAAACATCCAGCACAATATTGGAAAAATCTAGTATTAAAACCAACATCAAAACATATCTTAACAGCATAGTCAGTTTTTTTAGCAGGAGACAGAGAAGTTAAGAAGATAAGAAACGTTCTGTAATAAACTGTAACCCCTAAGCTCTGTTTCAACTCAATTCTTTTCGTTTGTCCAGGTATCTGTTTGCCCGAGAGCGATGGTCTGAATGCATTCAGCCGAACCACATCGTGGAGTGGAACGTGACGCTGCTGTCCATCCTGTTGGGCCTCAGCACCCTGGAGTTCCTCATCTGTTTCCTGCAGTTCATCAGCGGACTGGTTAATGCAGTGTGCCGACCGTGCTGCTACAAACAGGAGTACAGCCTAAACGCTTGAGGAGAGACCACCGCTCTGCTTCAGTCAATCAGAAACACCACTGCTGACCTGCGGGAGAAACACTGAGCCAATCTATCCCACGCTTCACAACACGCTGGGTCCAGACGGCACAATATTTGTGTCTGTTGCCATAGTTACTTCCTAGTGACTTTGACCTGCTGATGTTGTGTCTACGTTGCTTCCAAACCATCAATATAGAAACGAGAGCGTAAACATCATAAAGCTATTCCACCATTGCATTGAGGACCCTTTTCACAAGACTGTTATAATGCCTTTAACTATAAGAATGTTTTCGGATTTCAAAAAATTTGTCTCAGGCGAGCAAATCACAGGTAAAATCACACAGGACGATTCACACAGAACTCATTTTTCCTTTCCGATGAGCTACTTTTCTGCTGTTTTTCAATGTAAACACATGCTTGACGGACGTGTTTGATTGTTGCATTCATGTCTTTTGAAAAAAATCTAGCACAAAATTGCAAAAATTTATCACGATATTGCAAAAAATTTGTATTGAAACCAGCAAGACCAGCTTTGATACCAGCTCAACCCTAAAGACCGTAAGCCCCACTCTAAATGACTGATTGTCCCACTCTAAAGGCTGATAGCTCCACCCTAAATACTGTAAGCATACTGATAGCCCCGCCCTAAAGACTGATAGCTCCACCATAAAGACTGCAAGCCCTGCCCAAAAAATCTAGCACCATATTGGAAAATTAAGCAGGGTATTGGAAAAATAAAAAAATAGTGCACGATATTAGAAAAATCTAGTTCAATAGTGAAAAATAATGCACAGTATTGGAAATTTCTAGCTCGATAGAGAAAAATAGTGCACAAAATTGGAAAAATCTAGCGCAATAGTGTAAAATAGAGCACAATATTGGAAAAATCAAGCTTGAAAGTGCATTCAGCCGAACCACATTGTGGAGTGGAACGTGACGCTGCTGTCCATCCTGTTGGGCCTCAGCACCCTGGAGTTCCTCATCTGTTTCCTGCAGTTCATCAGCGGACTGGTTAATGCAGTGTGCCGACCGTGCTGCTACAAACAGGAGTACAGCCTAAACGCTTGAGGAGAGACCACCGCTCTGCTTCAGTCAATCAGAAACACCACTGCTGACCTGCGGGAGAAACACTGAGCCAATCTATCCCACACTTCACAACACGCTGGGTCCAGACGGCACAATATTGCAAACATTGTCTTGCATTATTTAAAGTGCCGAATACGTGAGCGCAGTGTTTTTTAGCTGGCATTTGAAGCTAGCTTTCACACAGTGCGGCACATTACTGTCAGTCCCACAGCAATTGGCCAATCAGAAGAGTTCAGAGGCGGGACAACCGCTTCAAACTTCTGTTGATTGTAGAAAGTTAGCATAACGACTGTTTTATTCACTGCTACATCATGGTGGAGGAGGCGCTCATTGTGTTCAGGTCTGCAGTGCATGCTTTCTGTTTAGAACAAACATTGGTAACACTTTAGTTTAGGTCACAATTCGCGGTGTTAACGAACTACTAACCAGCATTGCTAGCGTAATAAACAACTGATAAGCTTTTTTTATTTATTTTTTTATTTACTTTATTTATTTATACAGGGACATTGTACAACATGACAGAGTTAGCTATAAAGCTAATTTACATCTGTAGTCCCTGGGCAGGAAGTAACAAATTTAACACTTATAACAAATACAATATACACTTACAGTACAATAAATACAACACATCATTGTCAATAAAATGAAGTCAAATCAGTGGCTGCATATTTGATTTTGTTTTAGCCAGATTTTAAGAACAGTTTTAAAATGATTAAAAGTGCTGCTCTCTCTGATATACACTGGTATTTTATTCCATCTTTCTGCTGCTTTAACTGAAAAAACTGATTGTCCAAAAGCAGTTCTCTTAAGTTTAACTGAACAATCACCTCTGACAGATGACCTAGTCTGTCTTATATTGTCCTTGCCGACAATCACACATTGTTTGAGGGGTGGTGGTGCAAGACCATGAAATATTTTATACATTAAACACACATCAGCATAAAATAAGAAACTGTCAAATGTTAGTAATTTTTGTTGTGCAATACAGTTACAATGATGATAGCTCCTTGGCTTTTTAGCTAAAACTATAACAGTTTGTTTATATATAACATACAATGGTTTTAATGTTGTAATGTTCGTATGCGACCAGCTTGTAGCACAATAAGATAAATGAGGTAAAATCATTGTATTTATAAAAAGTTTAGCAGCAACCATAGGTAACTGATGCCTAATGTTTCTCTAGATCCTCAGGCTTGCTCTAGCACTTTTGGAAACCTTCTTAATGTGTTTTTTAAAATTTAAATTGGAGTCAATAACTATACCTAAATATTTAAAATGATCAACAATATTTATTACTTCTCCATTAACTAAAATATGCTCCTCATTTTTCTTAATTGAAAAAAACATTCACACAGTTTTACTTACATTGAGGGTAAGACATGAACGATATAACCAATCTGAAACCTCTTTGAGTGCAGCAGTAAGTTTTTTAGCAGCATGTTCTTTGGTTTTAGCGTGAGTATATACTACCGTGTCGTCGGCATACATTTGAACCTGAACTTCTGGACACACTGTAGGCAGATCTTTAATGTATAAACTAAACAAAATCGGTCCAAGAATTGATCCTTGTGGAACTCCAAAATTACAATTGATGTATGGTGATAGTAAGTAATTGTTAGTAAAATAGATTTTGGGTGGAATTAAAGATACAGAATGAAGCTGCGGTCACGCTACAGTTTGTGTGAGCGAAATTCTGTCGTACGGCGCCGCGAAAAGTGGCCGGATTAAACAAGATTGTTAGACATTTAAAAAAAGCGAGCGATTGCTCCATGTTTTCAATTTCTGTCCAGAGAGGTCGTGTTTTGATCCTCGATTGGTCTCAAACAGTCAAGTGATGCGATTTCGCAGATCAGAGGTCACCAAGCTTAAGCTTTCGTTTCCGGTCTGACGCATTCTCATGCGTATGAATGGAAGTCTGTGGGAGGGAAAGTCAAGCGTGACCACAGTGATCAGTTCGTATCTTAATAATAGGCAGGTAATATGCAAGTAGTACATAACAAGTATGGAGACCTAAACTAAAGTGTTACCTAAACCTTTCTATTACTACACGACCTGCAATGTGATGCATTTTGCTCAAATATAAATGTATTTTTGTATGAGTTCTGTTCAATTTTTTTTGTACAGGAAGCTGTTTTGTAAAGTATTTAAATATTAAGAGTACCTAGAAATGATGAATATTGTTTTATATACACCTGTAACATGTTTTACGTGTGCCCTTCAATTAATAAATGTTTCGTTTCAGACTCCCTCTTCATTTAATTGTGTTTTTTGCAGCATAAGATGTAAAAATCCATGGCTTCTACAACAAGCCTCATTATCCTGTTGCAGCAGTAATCTGCAGATCCGTGTCACACTGCACCACCTTCCCAAATCCTCTGGGTAAATACAACAGAGACGCACAGATTTCTGGCCCGACATAAGCTCTAAGCTACACAAGAATGTAAAACTCTTTAGGTGGAGAGATGTGATAAAGTATTTGCCCCCGGTGTCCTTATTTACATGCGTAAAGGCTTAGTTCACCCTAAAATGACAACTCAGTAGCAATACATGAATAATGATGTGCTAATATGCAAATTAAAGCTTACTTCATTATGAACTAATGTATGTGCTAATCATTGTCTAACTTTAGATACGACATGAGAGTCTTAATTACTTGTTATTACATGTTTGTCAATTAATGTATTAAATAACAATTTAGTTTCCCAGTACCGGGTTGCTGCTGGAAGTGCATCCGCTGTGTAAAATATATGCTGGAGTAGTTGGCGGTTCATTCCACTGTGGCGACCCCTCATAAATAAGGGACTAAGCTGAAGGAAAATGAATGAATGAATGAATTAACACTTCATTCATTCATTTTCTTGTCGGCTTAGTCCCTTTATTAATCCGGGGTCGACACAGCGGAATGAACCGCCAACTTATCCAGCATGTTTCTAGGCAGCGGATGCCCTTCCAGCCAAAACCCATCTCTGGGAAACACACACTCATGCAAACTTATCCAGCATGTTTTTAGGCAGCGGACGCCTTTCCAGCTGCAACCCATCTCTGGGAAAAACACACTCATGAACTATGGACAATTTAGCCTACCCAATTCAGTAGAAACAAGACAAACACTCCTGTTAGAAAAGCATTGTTTGCAGTGATCAGTTTCAGATTTTCTAACTAAATAAAACAAAAGTCAACCTGAGTAAACATTATTTCCCTCGGTATGTCCATGTGAGTTCTGTTCTCGCTGTGAGATGACGGTGTTTCCCGCCGAGACTCCAAAACAAACACACATGACTACAGCCGAAGTCTGCTTTTGGGTCCATTTGTTTGTTTGTGCCAGATGTTTATTACAGCATGTTTACTTCAACGCATTCATTTTTCTTTGGCTTAGACTCTGATTTATATTGGGGCGCCACAGCGGAATGAACCACCAACTATTCCAGCATATGTTTTACACCGTGGATGCCCTTCCAGTCACAACAACTGGAAAACACCTAGACACTCTAGACACACACACAGTCATACACTATGGCCAATTTAGTTCATCCCATTCCCCTGTAGCACATGTGTTTAGACTGTGGGGGAAACCGGAGCAACCAGAGGAAATCCACGCCTATCAAGGTCGTAGGTGGGGAAAAATCCTCATGATGACAATATAAACAAAGAGTTTTTGAAATTGTTGCAGATTTATTACAAAAAAAAGCTGAGAAGTCAGATGTACATCAGTATTGACAGGCTTTGGCGTGAAACTCTAAATGGAGCTCAGGTACGTTCTGTCTCCACTGATCATTCTTGAGATGTTTAAGCAGCTTCATTGGGGTTCACCTGTGCTCAATTCAGCTGATTGGACATGATCTAAAAAGGCACCTGTCTATATAAGAGCCCAGGGTTGACAGTGCATGACAAAGCACAAACCAAGCATGAAGACAAAGGAACTGTCTGTAGACCTCAGAGACAGGATTTTGTTGAGGCACAAGGCTGGGGAAGCTTACAGAAACATTTCTGCTGCTCTGGAAGCTCCAATGAGCACAGCGGCCTCCATCATCCGTAAGTGGAAGATGTTTAACCAACAGGACTCTTCCTAGAGCTGGCCGGACATCTAACCTGAGTGATCGGGGGAGAAGGGCATTAGTCAGGGAGGTGATCAATAACCCGATGGTCACTCTGTCTGAGCTCCAGCGTTCTTCTGTGGAGAGAGGAGAACCTTACAGAAGGACAACCATCTGTGCAGCAATCCACCAATCAGGCATCTGTATGGTAGATAGGCCAGAAGGAAGACACTCCCCGCCTGGAGTTTACCAAAGGAGGACTCTCAGAGCATCAGAAACTAAACTCTCTGCTCTGATGAGACTCAAACTGAACTGTGTGGAGTGAACGCCAGGCGTTACGTGTGGAGAACAGCAGGCAGCGCTCATCAGCAGGCTAACAGCATCCCTACAGTGAAGCATGGTGGTGTTGGCCTTATGATCGCGCCAAGAGAAGGGGGAGGAGGAGGGGGGGTTAAGGGTGGTTTTATATATTTATCATGTGAGGTCCTGTGACTTGTCAGTGGACTCTGACTGGCTGGTCAATCGGTGCTTTTGAAAACACTAATGGTTGGGTTTAGGGAAGGGGGTGACCGGATCAATCGATGCTTTTGAAAAAGACTATTGTTGGGTTTGGGGAAGGCGGTGGGCTGGTTAATCGGTGCTTTTGAAAACATTGTCGGTTGGGTTTAGGGAAGGGGATTGGCGGGTCAATTAGTTCTTTTGAAAACACTAATGGTTGGGTTAGAGCAGGGATGTCAAACTCAATTCCTGGAGGGCTGCAGCTCTGCACAGTTTAGTTCCAACCCTAATTAAACACACCTGATCAAACTAATTGAGTCCTTCAGGCTTGTTTGAAACCCACCAGTAAGTGTGTTGAAGCAGGGTTGGAACTTAACTGTGTAGAGCTGCGGCCCTCCAGGAATTGAGTTTGACATCCCTGGGTTAAGGGAAAGGAGTGGCAAGGTTAATCGGTGCTTTTAAAAACACTGTCGCTTGGGTTTAGAGAATGAATAGGGTGGGTCAGGCGATTGGTCAGTCAGTCAGCTGACAGCAGCCTCTGGTGGATATACGTGGGAACAGCAGGCGGACACAGTGGCCTTTGTGGGATTCATGAAAACAAAAACTGAAATAAAAAACCCAACTCCTGGTGCGTGTTTGATTCTCTCCAGAAAATGTATACCGTTACGTATTGAAGAGCCTTTGTTTATGTTCACTTACCATGTTTCCTAAATATATACAAACATATTATGCTGTTTTTATTCTTTAGAGCAGTCCAAAATGTACATACCGCTCCTTTAAATAATCCATCCCGATCCCAACGCATTGCAACTTGATTTCAGCACATTTCAGCTGCTGAGTTGCCAGATTCCTCCCAAACAAACATTTCTCAACTCAACATGACACAAATACCAAAAACAACCTATTGATTTCTACATAATGCAAACAAGATGTTTTTGTTCTTACCAGCAATTTGAACTTTTTCACTTTTACAAAACTCTGGGTTACAAAAAGCACTATACATTTCTTTACTTTACTCTATAATTAATCCATTCAATGTAAATATTCTCCGAACAGAGCATATCAGGCATTATCAGAGTGGATTTTCCAAGAGTTCATTGGGTCGCACACTGCCAGTAAATGCACGGGTTCAAGAACTGCCGGACCACTCAGTCTGCGTGTGTGTGTGTGTGTGTGTGTGTGTCAACTTGCCCTCTTCACATCTGTTCTGATTGGCCTACGGCGGTCTCCCTTCATCATTTATAAAGTGTTGAAACATCTGCGCACTTTGATAGCTGAATCCCAGTGGTCCGACATGAAGGGGCTTCAGTTTGCACTGCTCGGGGTTTTGTGTTGTGCTGGAATTGCGTCCTCAATCACAAGGGAATATTTCTTTGCCATTAAGGAGATTCAATGGGATTATGCTCCCAGCGGTAAAAACCTGATTCAGAACAAAACCGTGCAGCAAGATGAGTGAGTATAAACACTTCTGAAAGGAATGCACATGAGTTAGGAGTGTTCATATGCAAGAATTAACTCATGCACTGTAAAAAACAATAGTAGACTCAACTTAAAATCGTGAGTCAACTTGCTTGATTTGACTCAACTTTAAACCCAGGTACTGTAGTTGAGTCAATTTAATTAATTTCTTTTTAAATTTGTTAACATTAGTTAATAATAATCAGCGGTTAGCACTTTGGTCTCACAGCAAGAAGGTCGCTAGTTCGAGTCCTGGCTGGGTCAGTTGTCATTTCTGTGTAGAGTTTGCATGTTCTCCACACTTGGGTTTCCTCCAGGTGCTCTGGTTTCCCCCACAGTCCAAATACATGTGCTATAGGTGGAATTAATAAACTAAATTGGCCGTAGTGTATGAGTATGTGTGTGTATGGGTGTTTCCCAGTACTGGGTTGCAGTGGGAAGGGCATATGCTGCGTAAAACATATGCTGGAATAGTTAGTGGTTCATTCCGCTGTGGTGATCCCTGATAAATAAAGGAACTAAGGCGGAGGAAAATGAAAGAATGAATGTTCAACACTCTTTATAAAAACTAAAAGTAGATTCAACTTTAAAAAAATGTTGTTATGAGTTGACTTAACTTAAATTGCGTCAGTTACATTATTTGGGTTAAAAGTTGAGTTATCTTACAATTTTACATTGAGTATACTTTTTATTTTTTTAATAGAGAGTAATGAACAACATTATTAATTGATGTTAACAAATATAAATAATGGAAAAAATTATCAAATTAAAATTGCTAAAATAAAGTTGTGCACAACTTTTTTGAGTCAACGCAACTTTTAACCCAGGTACTGTATTGACTTGATTTAAGTTGAGTCGACTCAAGTTAAAGTTGCCTTACAACTTTCAGTTGTCTACTTTTTTCAGTATTTTATTCGAATTTGTTAACACTAGTAATAAAATAATTACTTATACATTAAAACTCATTACTTATAAAATTACCATATAAAATAAATGTGACATTAAATCAACTTTTATTTTTTATATTGAACAACTTTGTTTTATTAACTAATGTCATCAAATATGAATAAATAATGAAAAAATAAGATTGCAGAAATAAATTTCATCTACTGTAAAATAACATCTAAAAAGTTGACTAATGTAAAACTGTAAGGCAACTTGACAATAAACAATGGAAAAAAGTTAATTGCAAAATTAAAGTGGTTCATTTACTGTAAAAAGTAGACTCAACTTAAAGTTGTAAGGCAACTTGCTGCACAGCTTTTTTGAGTTGACTGAACTTAAATCGAGTCAATACAGTACTTGTGTTAAAAGAAAAGCTGCGCAGCAAGTCGCTTTACAATTTTAAGTTAACAGTGCTAACCACAGAGTCACTGTGCCGCCCCAACTGATTATTGTAGTTATATATTTTTGCCAATAGTTAAACAAGCAGTAAATGATGCTCGTAACACCTCTGCAAGCAGCAAACATCAAACTAGTATGCAAACATCCAGATTACCATTGTCCTTAAACCAAAATATTTATACTGTGGTCATTATTAATGTACTAAATGTTGAGATTGTCTGTGAGGTATTGATCTGTGAGGATGGTGTTTGTTGTTAGAGGGGATACAGCTGCAGTCAAAATAACTACTACTCATCAATGATTGTATATAATCTACCCCTACCCCACCCTCACAGCAATGTAAACACAGTAATTATACCGAGCATTATTCATATTATTTATTAAATTCTACCTATTGTTGTATTTTATAAACGTCAACCCCTAACCCTCACAGCAATGTAAAAACAGTATTATGCCGAGCATTAGTTCATATTATTCATAAAAATCACCCAATAAGTTGCATTTTATTAATTAGAAACTAAAAGAGATACAGCTGCAGCTGGCAGTTATATAGTAATTATTAAACGTCTACCCTACCACAACCCTAATCCAAACCAAACCCTCACAGTAATATAAAAACCGTAATTATACCGAGCAATATTCATATATATTTTAATTACCTATTAAAATGTATTTATTTAACTATGAGCTAGAAGTGATACAGCTGCACCCGGAAGTTAATGAATCATTTATATTATTTATTAAATTACGCATTAACTGTATTTTATCAAACCTCTACCCCAACCCATACCCCAAACAACATCATTCACAGTAATGTAAAAACATTAATAATTGGTGCAGTGTCGCAAAGATGATGCTATATTGACGTGAGTTTCCGCAGCTGTATCCCTTTTTGTTTCCCAGAGCCGCGCGGGTGTTTCTGGAGCGGGGAGAGCAGCGGATCGGCCGGGTCTACAAAAAGGCGGTTTACCATCAATACACCGACGCCACCTACAGGCAGGAGATAGACAAACCCAAATGGCTGGGATACCTCGGACCCCTCATCTCTGCGGAGGAGGACGACACGGTTATTGTGCACCTGAAAAACATGGCGAGGAGAGCTTACTCCCTCCACGCACACGGCCTGAGCTACAACAAGACCAATGAAGGTGAAGCTGCAAATCTGAAGTCACGTGTCTTGCTTAAAAACGGCGCATTAATATCCACAGGGTGAAGGCAGAGTTATTCGCCCTCCTGGATTTGTTTGACGGAGAGATCCATTCATTCGACTCATTTCTAATAACTGATTTCTTTGTCATGATGACAGTAGATAGACTGGATATTCTTCAAGACACTTCTATACTGCTTAAAGTGAGATTTAAAGGCTTAACTAGGGTAATTAGGGTAAAGTTAGGTCAATTAGGCAAGCCATTGTATAACAGTGGTTTGTTCTGGAGACAATCCAAAACTAATATTGCTTATTAGGGTAATAATAATATTGAACTTAAAGTGACTTTACAACTATTAAAAACTGCTTTTTTTTTCTAGCCGAAAAAAATAAATGAGACTTTCTCCAGAAGAAAAAATATAGGAAATACTGTGAACATTTATTTGCTCTGTTAAATATCTTTTGGGAAATATTTTAAAAAGACAACAACCAAAAAAAATGCACAGGAGGGTGAATAACTCTGACTGTATAAGGGCTACATAGACGTGCGATATTCTGCAATATCAGCACTCATACAGCCTATTCACCCTTCTGTATTACTCCGCCACACAGAGTGACAGCAGATCAATAAACTCACTACAGTTTGACATACAGTCAACATAATGTACTCTGGAGGCTTTTTAACCGAGAATATAGTTGTTTAAATTGCAACTATGCAGTTTATTTATAAAGATAGTGCCTTTTTAAAATATTTATAAATTCTGAGAGACAGCGCGTCAGCAGCCTTTATCATACTGAGCAGAGCAAAGACTTGACGTTGTCCATCCGCAAGATGGCGACAGAGACCGCATAATAATTTGGAATAAAATCACTGTCATAAATATTTCATGCGTAAATAAAATTCATAAATCTGTAATTATAAAAATGTAAAGGAAAACAGAGCATACTCGTAAATTTATGAGGGTACAATTCCAAAATCTGCGCTAAGAACAGACGCAAATACAAACAGACACAGATACGGTAACAGACACAGATACGGTAATTTTGGTCAGTAATTTTTATATATAATGGCTTTCGCTGTGGTTCCCCTGCTGAAAAATCCAGCTTAAACCAGCCTAGGCTGGTTGGCTGGTTTTAGCTGGTCGACCAGGCTGGTTTTAGAGGGGTTTTGGCCATTTCCAGGCTTGTTTTCAGCCATTTCCAGCCTGGTCTTAGCCTGTCAGACTGGAAAGTGACCAGCTTAAACCATCTAAACCACCAGCTTGACCAACCTGGTTTAAGCTGGACAAAGCTCCAGTCTAGTCTGGTTTTAGCTGGATTTTTCAGCAGGGTCACTGAAGTCCTAAAGTTTAGAAATGGCTTCATAAACTATTCCAGACTGGAAGACCTCAATTTTCTTTCTCATTTGATCTTGAATAATTCTGGATCCCAGCATGATGTCTAGCTTTTAAGGGTTATTTGGTCTACATCACTTTGTCAGGCAGGTCCTATATAAGCGATGCCTTGATTGCAAGCAGGTGGGATAATAATCAGGCCTGGGTGTGGAGAGGGAAATTGAACAGAAGTTAAATTATGTTGGGGGATGCAGAGAAAGGGCAAACATTTTTTTCACACAGGGCTATATAGTTTTGGATTTTGTTTTCCATTAATGATAAAAACCTTCACTTAAAAAATGCATATTGTGTTATTTTTTTACCAATATTTAAATTAGTTTGATGATTTGAAACATTAAAATGTGACAATCAGTAAGGGGGCAAAGACTTTTACACGCTGCTGTATATTAAAATATTTCACTGTCAGTTTATTCCAATATAATGCAGCCCTAGCAAACACTGAGTACGTTTATTTTTAATAGGATGAACTGTTCTTTTAACAATGAATATGGATTGTCTCTGCAGGAGCGCTGTATCCTGATTCATCAGAAAAGGTGGAGAAACATGATGATTCAGTGGCTCCCGGGACGACTTTCACCTATATCTGGACTTTACCAGCTTCTCATGCTCCTGGCAAAGACGACACCAACTGCCTGACCAGAATATATCATTCTCACGTAAACGCCCCCAAAGACATCGCCTCAGGTCTCATCGGACCCCTCATTGTTTGCAAAAAAGGTACAAATATATGTATGGACACGTTAGAAATACAGGCAAAAAATGCACTTTGTTTTCAAATGTATAGATACAAAGCATTATCGGCCAAAGGGTGAGTGAATCGCTCTGTAGTGTGTAGTGTGGAGCCAGAATAGTCTGAGAAATGTACAAAATATAGTTCATACACAATTCACATTTACAAAATTAAATTTGTAAATACACAAATGCAATTCATAAATTCAAGACAATTCGTAATACACAAATCCAATTTGTAAATTCAAAACACAAATCTTAATTATACAAATCTAGTTCGGGAATACAAAACACAATTTTTAAATAAGCAAATCCAATTCGTAATTCAAAACTTTAAATCGTTAAATATGTAAATCTAATTGTAAAAATGCAAATCCAATTAATACATTCAAAGCACAATTCGTAAATGCACAAATCCAATTAGTGAATATGCAAATTCAGCTTGTAAATTCAAAACAGAATTCTTAAATATGCAAATCCAATTCGTAAATTCAAAATCCAATTCATAAATACACAAATCTAATTCGTAAATTCAAAACGCAATTTCATTCATTCATTTTCTTTTTTGGCTTAGTGCCTTTATTAATCCGGGGTCGCCACATCGGAATAACCGCCAACCGCAACCCATCTCCACACATCCACACTGATTCACACTCATACGCTACGGACAATTTAGCCTACCCAGTGCACCTGTACCGCATATCTTTAAACTGTGGGGGAAACCTGAGCACCTGGAGGAAACCCACGCGAACGCAGGGAGAACATGCAAACTCCACACAGAAACGGCAACTGAGCCAGCCGAGGCTCGAACCAGCGAGCTTCTTGCTGTAAGGCCACAGCACTACCTACTGCGCCACTGCGTCGCCCAAACGCAATTTATAAAAATGCAAATAGAATTCAAAAATACACGTCAAATTTGTAATTCAAAACACAATTTACAAATACACAAATCCAATTTCTAATTCAAAACGTAATTCTTAAATTATAAATCCAATTCGTAATTTAAAACACAATTATTAAATATGTAAATCTAATTCGTAAATATGCAAATCCAATTCGTAAATTTGAATCAAATTTGTAAATACACAAACCCAATTTGGGCGACGCAGCGACACAGTAGGTAGTGCTGTTGCCTCACAGCAAGAAGGTCGCTGGTTTGAGCCTCGGCTGGGTCGGTTGGCATTTCTATGTGGAGTTTGCATGTTCTCCCTGCGTTCGCGTGGGTTTCCTCCGGGTGCTCCGGTTTCCCCCACAGGCCAAAGACATGTGATACAGGTGAATTGGGTAGACTAAATTGTCCAATGTGTATAAATGTGAATGAGTGGGTGTGGATGTTTCCTAGAGATGGGTTGTGGCTGGAAGAGCATCCGCTGCGTAAACACAAGCTGGATAAGTTGCCGGTTCATTCCGCTGTGGCGGAAAGAAAATGAATAAATGAACAAACCCAATTTGTAATTCAAACCACAATTCGTAAATATGCAAACCCAATTAGTAAATACACAAATCCAATTTGTAGATTCAAAACACAGTTCATAAATATATTGTGTTTTGTATATATTTTACAAATTGGATTTTGTAAATGTGCATTTATAAGTTTGATTTTTGAAAATGTATTAATTTTGAGACTAATCTGGCTCCATATTTGTAGTGATATTCAGTTAATACACATCACTCATTTTCAAGAGTGACACATAACTGTTTAAAAAGCAAGACCACCTAAAGTCTGATTATACTTAAAGTGACGCATAAATAAACTGAATATTTAAACGGACATTTCAGCCAAAACCGAAAACTCTGTCATCATTTACTTGCCCTTCAATTGTTCCAAACATGTCTGAATTTCTTTATTTTGATGGACACAAAAGAAAAAATGTTAAAGAAAACTGCCAACTATTGATGCCGTAGTATTTAATTCTTTTGTTGGATCAATTCAGCCGATCTTCAGGTCTGGTGTGAAATTAGAGCTTCAAATCCTGATCCTGAGGCCATAACTAATGACAGATTTCTTTGTGTAATTCTCAGGCTCTCTAGACGTCCATGGTGATAAGACAGGAGACTATCTGTACACACTGATGTTTACGGTATCTGACGAGAACCTCAGCTGGTACCTTGATGAAAATATCAAGACCTACTGCTCAGCGCCTGCCAAAGTCAACAAGGATGACGAAGCCTTCCAGGAAAGCAATAAAATGCACTGTGAGTTCAGCGACAATGCCGTGACATGATACCTCACTTTAACTGTTATACAGTGGGAAATAAGTATTGAACACGACACCATTTCTCTCAGGAAACATGTCTCTAAAAGGTGCTGGTGACATGAAATGTTTCCCGGATGTTGGTAACAACCAAAGCAATCCATACATGCAACAAAACAAATTTAATTAGTTTACAAATGACGATCTGTGAAATAAAATGAAATGACACGGGGATGAAGTACAAAACACATGAAGAAAGGAAGGTGTAGAGAGGCATGGAAAGCCCAGACAGCAGCTAAAATGTCTCAGTAGTTCTTTAGCAACACTCTGCAGTGTAAATGAATATCAGCTGCTTCAGTCCAACATCTACATTAGCAGGAGGATGAAGATGACTCTAAGGGTGCTTTCACACCTGTGTATCGATTAATTTGTTCCGAAACAGGGATTACAATTGTTCCAGTGTTGCTCTTTGCTCTTGAGAAGAGATGCGGTGGGAAGGGGTGAGAAGGGATTTCTGGGAGATTATCACTCATTTGCGGGCATCCGAGAGTCTCTGACTTTAAACACTGGAAGTCTTTTATCCACTCTTGGAAAAGTGTAAATGCTGGACTGACATTAACCACATGATCACTGATCAGATGTGTCATTATTTGTAACTTTAGGTGGTTTCTAAAACTAAATCTGTCAGTGTTGTTTTCATTCTCTCCTTTCCAGACCTTTATGTTTTCGCTGCTGTAGCTCCCTGTCATCGGAACTGAGTGATTGACAGCTGATATTAACCAATCCTTTCGCGTTCAGTTCTAGCGCAGTGGGCCAATAAGAAGAGCTTGAAGGCGGGGCAAGCATTGCTGGCTTTGTTTACAGCGAGTTGACATGTCGACTGTTTTAAACCATTCCCGAGCGCTGCGTTTGGTGTTTATAGGTGCAAAGATGCTTAATGCATGAATGCCTCCTAATTCTACGCACGTGGTGAACATTTTGCTGTGAAAACTGGTCGCACAACATCAATTTTGTGCACTCCAAAATATATTTTGAAATCTCATAGATAAAATTGAGCGCATATGCGACCAAAACGGTCTCAAATTCGAGCCCTGTCTCATATCCACAATTATAAATGAACCTAAAAGTGTTCCCAAACGCCAGACCCGCTGTTGGTAATAGGAGGATTACATTAACTTCATAGCCATACTGCGAGCTAGTGCAGAGTTTGCCTGACTGGAGTAATGTTTGTAGGTGGGCAGGGAAGGCAGTCACGTCATTTGGGATGCCTTGTTGACCGTTGTTGCTCTGAAAACATAATATTTTGTACACTTATTCTCTCTTATCCTTTTAGATATTAGCCTGATTTCTTCGGTTTGTAATGCGTACCGAACCGAAAGTCTCGTACCGAACGGTTCGATTAGAATACGCGCATTGTTACACCCTTAATATATATAACACACCTTATGAAGAAGATCACTGGGTTTTTGTTGCAAAAACATTTACATTTATTATTTATAAAATCACTGACCTCTGGTGGCTGCTGAATGCACGTTTCATCTTGGTTGATCTCTGACTCGATACTATATTTCGACTCGATACGCTAACATAAGATGCATTCGTAGTGGAATAGTAATGCTGTGTTCACACCAGACGCGGAACGCACAGATAAATCGCGCTATTAGCGTGTAATTTGCCGCGTAAACATTTGAGTTTACTCGCTTCATTCGCGCGTCAAATCCGCTTCAATCGCGTGTCAAATCCACTTCAAAACAGACGCATGATGGGCAGGGCTTCTGTCTGCCCAATGACTCTAGCTTCATAGCTAAATGGCTAACATGGATTTTATGAAGAAAATAACTGTGTTAATGTGCTTTATGAAGACTGAAAAACAGCGTCGCTACGTTTAGGGTCCTGTCTGAGTCCACTACATCCTTTTAGAGGTGCATCCAGCCCTGTGAGCTTGTAAACTCCTTCAGAAACTGAACCTGGATGACGGAGACTTTCAGCGGTGCTTCTGACTGGGCCAAGCCCAGTTTGATGACTTGTTGACAACAGGCGATACGTCACAATCACGCCCCCACAAGAGCAAGCTCCTGATTGGTTAACGCGGCCCTCGTTAAGCGCGTCAAACTCGCAAAACACTCAATTCGCCCCGTGCCATTCGCACCGCACCTTTTGAGCAATTCGCGTCATTCGCGCTGCGCCATTTGTGCGTATTGTGATGCAGGATGTCTATTCGCGCGTTTGCATTGACTTAACATGTAAATCACTCGCGCTTGACGCCCATTCCAAGTTTGGTGTGAACGCAGCATTAAAACAAGAGTAATATACTGCATACTGTTATATAGGCATGCCAAACCAACTAGTTTTCTCCTTCATTGTCGGCCTCGGTGGTAAATAAACATAGTGGTTATTCTGCTATTCCGTCAGTTGTGTCTGAATGTCGTGTGCAGTGGAAAGGCAGCTTATGAATGCACAAGTTTCAACTTCTTTGTCGAATGTATTTTAGCAATCAACGGGTACGTCTACGGCAACCTGCCGGACCTCAGCATGTGCATGGGCAATAAGATCCACTGGCACCTGTTTGGCATGGGGAACGAGGTGGACATCCATTCAGCTTTCTTCCATGGACAGATCCTGACTGACAGGCGGCAGCATGTCGACACCGTCAGCCTCTTTCCAGCTACTTTTGTCAATGTAGAGATGGTGGCGGACAATCCCGGCCAGTGGCTCCTCAGCTGTCAAGTCAATGATCATCTGGAAGGTACCGTCAGGCCAGATCTGAGTGTATGTTCTGCTTTGTTATGATTGCAATAAATACATCTCTCCCTACTTGTAGCCGGCATGCAAGCATTTTTTGAGATTAAGAAGTGCTTCCCGAACGTGCATAAACCCAGACCATTCGGGGAAGTGAGACAGTATTACATTGCCGCTGAAGAAATCATTTGGGATTATGGGCCGACAGAGATAAACCAGTACACGATGAAGAAACTCGTTGATGACATGTAAGAATATTAACATTCGAAATAATACAGCTCACCTGCAGTTAGGCTGTTGAGTTTTGAATCCATTCAGCCGATCTCTGGGCCTAGCCTAGGTCATTGAACTGGGATAGACTATAACGCCCCATTCACATGGGACGTCAGCGTCAACGCTTCCTATTCACTTTGAATGGGTGATGTCAGGCGTTGCCGAACTGCATTGTGGATTCGTCTGTGCCACTTCAGAGGCGTTGCTCGCTGCAGAAGTCGGGACTAGCTCAGCTTTTCAAGCGCCGATGAAAGCGTCAGCCAATCAGATCGCTGTATGCAAATACACCAGCTAGACAGTGGCCTATTGTTGACTGAATTTCATTGGCTGACGCTGCTATGACAATTGCGTCAGCCCCAACTTCAGACACGCCCTCTGTCAAGCGTTGACGCTGAAGCCCCGTGTGAATGGGGGGTAAGCCTATTTTAAAGCTTGTCTTTTTGGTATTTACATTCTGCACTATACGGACAAAAATGTAAAAGTTACTATCTTCTTGCCGATATGGCTAGCAGCTATTATGGCGTAATAATCAAGGGACTTTGCTGCCGTACCTCAACTAAAGCTGGCGCAAAGATAATACACAGTATGGTTGCCTAACTAAGGACTATTTTCAGGTGCTGCATAATATCATTGCTCCTGCTACAGCCAGCAAGCAAAATACTAATGGCCCGTTTCCACTGAGTCGTACCGAACCGTACTGTACCACTTTTTTGGCACACTTTCTAAAGGTTACCAAACACAGAAAGGTGGAGCTATGCGCAGCTGAACGCTGATTGGTTTACAGAGATGCGTCATTCTCTTACGCAACAAGCCAGATTAAAAACAAAAGAGCCGCCATGTTTAAAATACACAGCCGAGAGATCTTTTACAGCGTAAATATATCAATATATCTATATATTCATCAAGACAACGACAAGGTTTGTTTGAGCCCTGGTCGACCATGGCTCGTTATTATGTGTATATATTTTTACGCTGTAAAAGATCTCTCGGCTGTGTATTTTAAACATGGCGGCTCTTTTGTTTTTGAATTCTGGCTTGTTGCGTAAGCGAAAGACGTATCTCTGTAAACCAATAGCATTCAGCTGCGCGTCTAGCTCTGCCTTTAGGTACCCTTTCTCGTGTTTGGTACCCTTTCGAAAGGGTGCCAAAAAAGTGGTATGGTACGAAGTGCACTTAGTGGAAACGGGCCATAAGAGCCAGTCACACTGAAGACTAGCAATGTGCAGCAATGGGAATCTAGAAGTGTTGATATCAGAGATGTACCGAATTTGTAGCACCAAAAATAGGTTGAGCTACTTGATGAACTCTCTCATTCTTATGGCTTCAGTCATTGTTGGGATTCTCTTTTAAATCTGGAAGTATTAACGACTGATATCAAATATATATATATTGTTATTGTTCCATATGGAAAATAACTGTTCAAGATTGCACTTTAGGCATATCACCCAGCCCTAGTTGAATGTATTCAACAATAGTAAAACTCATCTGTTTAACTCTAGGAGAGCTGTGAAATGAGCTGATTTCCATAATAAGCAGCATTCCTTTATGAGAGGAATCGTGAAATATAAGGGAAAGTCATTTTGGTGCTTGAATTTGTGTGTGCGAATTTCCACAGTGTGTCTGACACTTTCTTTGATAACCGCAATGACCGGATCGGGGGAAAATACAAGAAGGTTCAGTATGTGGAATACACTGATGACACATTCACCAAACGCAAAGAGAAGACGCCGGAAGAGCAGCACCTGGGAATTCTAGGTAATGTATTTTAACATTAGTCACTGTATGTTAGCTACAATGGTTGCAGCTGGCTCTCTGCACCTCTCACGTGGTCGCCCGCTGAAGCTAAGCAGAGCCTAGTACCTAGATGGGAGACCACATGGGAAAGCTAGGTTGCTGCTGGAAGTGCTGTTAGTGAGGCCAGCAGGGGGCGCTCAACCTGTGGTCTGTGTGGGTCCTAATGCCCCAGTATATTGATGGGGACTCTATACTGCTCAGTGAGCGCCATCTTTTTAGATGAGACTCTGTGGTCGTTAAAAATCCCAGGATGTCCTTAAAAATAGAGTAGGGGTTTAACCCTGGCATCCTGGCCAAATCTGCCACTGGCCTCTGTCCATCATGGCCACCATCCCCATATCATAATTGGCTTCATCACTCTCCTCTCCACCAACCAGCTGGTGTGCGGTCTGGTGCAATATGGCTGCTGTCGTGTCATCCAGGTGGATGCTGCACATGGTGGTGGATGAGGAGATTCCCCCCAAAAATAGGTGGATGGAAACTTAGCTATTGTTCCTCCTACATCATGAGCAAGTAATGTGAGAATTGCCGAACAACACTGTTAAATACATTGTCCTTAATTTCTGTCAGACTTTTAATTGCACTAATATTATTGAAAGTCTTTGGTTTGTATTCTAGGTCCCGTCATTAGAGCAGAGGAAGAGGACACGATTAAAGTGACGTTTAGAAACAAAGCAAGCAGACCCTTCAGTATTCAGCCACACGGAGTGCAGTACAACATAGACATGGATGGAACGCTCTACCACAATGTTCTGGAAGGTAAAGAAAGAACTTTAATAGTGAACGGGACAACATGACACCTGAAACACTTCATCACTTGGTGTCTTCAGAGGAAGTCAGTAGTATCTGGATGCAGCCTTGATGATGCAAGCCGAGACTGCATATCTCAGTGATGCAATGCACTCAATGGAGCTAGCGACGCCACTGTGAAGGGTCGAGTTAGGAGTGGGCTTCAGTAAATGCATCAAACAGCATTGCATGCAGCTCAGATTGCACTGCACCAGATCTGCATCCAGAAAATGTTGTGACAATATGTAAAACGCAAATAAAAATCCTTTGACTGGCCTGCATGCAGTCCTGACCTGTCACCAATAGAGAATCTGATGCGCATTTTTAAGGCGTAAAATGCGACAACGAAGACCCTGTACTATTCCCCAGAGACAAAATGACACCTGAAACACTTCATCACTTGAAGTCTTCAGAGGAAGTCAGTAGTATCTGGATGCAGCCTTGATGATGCAAGCCGAGACTGCATATCTCAGTGATGCAATGCCCTTAATGGAGCTAGCGACACCACTGTGAGGGGTGGAGTTAGGAGTGAGGTTAGATGAGTGCATCAAAAAGCATTGCATGCAGCTCAGATTGCACTGCACCACGTCTGCATCCAGCATATGTTGTGACAATATGTAAAATGCAAATAAAAATCTTTTGACTGGCCTGCATGCGGTCCCGACCTGTCGCCAATAGAGAATCTGTTGTTGCATTTTAAGGTGTAAAATGCGACAACGAAGACCCCGTACTGTTGCCCAGAGACAAAATGACACCTGAAACACTTCATCACTTGGTGACTCCAGTCCCTAAACGTCTTTTAAGTGTTGTAAAAAGGAATGGAAACATTATGAAGTGGTAAATGCTTTACTGCTCAGACTTTTTTTAAATGTGTCGAACAATATAAATCACGAGAAACACATTTAATAATGTTTGATGTATTGTCTGCAATGAAATACAAGTCAAAGTAAATTTAGAAATCACTACTGTCTATTTTATTTGCGTTTTCCATACTGTCACAACTCGTTCTGATGTGGGGTTGTATTTTAAAAATGTATGCAATTTATGAGAGACTTGGACACAGTGTTATTATCTTCTTTTCCTTTCTGCAGAGTCATATACTGACAAGAAGCTCCGAGAACTCAAGAAACAACCAAGTAAGAACCAATCTCACTGATAAACAGAAAGATCTGGAAAGTTTGATGGGTTCAGATTGTCTAACTCATCTAATATGTTGTCTAAAATCAAGGTTAGTGATCATCGGGCAAAGTGTATTTTGCAGCCCTGGCTGGACTCCAGCAAACTACTGAAAAATTTCCAAAAGTCCAAAAGTCCCCTTGCTGATCGATCTGGAATCTGAAGGATTAGTGATCGCATGACCACACTGAAAAACACAATGTTTTGGCAAAATTGTTGCAAACTATTCATCAGGGCTGAATTTAAACAAACAAATTCAATATAGAAATGTTTAGCTTGATATGTTTGTTTAAATTCAGCCCCAAATAAATAGTTTCCAACATTTTACCTTAAAAAAAATGTATTAAATCCAATGATTCATTTATTAGACTCAGAGTGGGGTCTCAGTAATATTTTAACAGAGTGGCATGCACATCTCATCGTCCACCCAAACATACCTTCTGCCATTTTTATTATGAGTGATCTGTTGGAGCAAAATCACTTCACATTACTGAAGCGTATGCTGAAATTTATTCGGTAAATACGTTTCCATCGTAGCTTATGCACATTTTTTATTATCAGATAAAAAGTTTATTCAAGTCGTGCACATAATTTTGTTTTAGCTCATTTTCAAAATGTGTGCATCTTGGTGTTTCCATCCAGGGATTCTTATGCAATATTCCAAAATGTGCTTAAAAATAGGTGGATGGAAACGAAGCTACTGAAACCGAGCGTGAAAGGGTGTGGAAATAATCCCTTAAGGAGAGCATGAGTCTGAACCACGAACACTTCTATGCGACTTAATAGTAAAAATGCTTATTAATGCCCATTTGTTACATTTGTTGGACCTTTGTGTACATTTCACATACCCCTCTTTTTCAGTGTAGCAATCTGGTAAAAAGAAAAGAGAGCCCCCTAACTCTTCTGGGTCTAGGAGGTAGAATTGGGATTGGGGAAATTCAGTCTTGGTATAGAGTTCCTATGCCGATTCCCAATGGATAAGATCATGTCCCTCTCTTGATATTGCTTAAGAGGATCATCAATACCCTGCTGAAAAATCCAGCCTAAACCAGCCTAGGCTGGTTGGCTGGTTTTAGCTGGTCGACCAGGCTGGTTTTAGAGGGGTTTTGGCCACTTCCAGGCTGGTTTCCAGCCATTTCCAGCCTGGTCTTAGCTGGTCAGGCTGGGAGATGACCAGCTAAAACCAGCTTGACCAGCCTCGCCAAGCTGGGAGTCCAGCCAAAACCAGCTATATCCAGCTTAAACCAGGCTGGTCAAGCTGGTTTTAGCTGGATTTGGCTGGTCATTTTCCATCCTGACCAGCTAAGACCAGGCTGGAAATGGCTGGAAACCAGACTGGAAATGGCCAAAACCCCTCTAAAACCAGCCTGGTCGACCAGCTAAAACCAGCCAACCAGCCTAGGCTGGTTTAAGCTGGATTTTTCAGCAGGGTAAGTGCTGGAAAGTCAATACTGTATGATCTCCATCTCCTTCAGGAGTGATTGAGCCCCTTCCTGCCGCAATGGTTCGTCCCGACACCACCTACAAATATGAGTGGGTGGTCCCAAAAGATGGAGGACCCACGGAAAAAGACCCTGACTGCCTCACCTACTTGTACTACTCAGCGGTGGATCCCATTCGGGACACCAACTCAGGGCTGGTTGGACCTCTTCTGATCTGCAAGCCAAAAACTCTCAAATCGGGCAAGCAGGTGAGAGGAGTGGACGCCTTTCAGAATTGTTAAATATTTGATAATGTTATTCGGTAGTTAATAGCACTTTTACGCGTTGAGATTTCTGAGACTCCAGATGGCCCTGGTTATATTACAAAACAGCATTGCTCAACATTTATATCCAATCCCAGAAAAACGTGGACAAAGAATTTCACCTTCTCGCAACTGTTTTCGATGAAAACCTAAGCTGGTATTTGGATGACAACATCAACAGATATGCAAAGCAGCCCAAATCTGTGAATAAAGAGGATGCAGACTTTCAGGAGTCCAATAAAATGCACTGTGAGAATAAACACTGCTCAATAATACATTTCTGTAGTACAGAAACCAAATGTACTGCCTTTTTACTCAATATGTGCTCTTCATTCACAGCGCTCAATGGATACATGTATGGAAATCTTAAAGGCTTGAACATGTGTAAAGGTGATAAGGTGTCTTGGCATCTGTCCGGACTAGGATCTGAGACAGACATCCACGGACTTTACTTTGAAGGCAACAGGTTCCTCTACAAAGAAACCCGGAGGGACACCATCAATGTGTTTCCTCATATCTCTCACACCGTCATCATGGAGCCCGACAGCATGGGTACATGTTTTCCTCTGTTCAACACCAAAGAAATTATTTTGAGTTACTTTTCTCCATACAAATCTATCTGGTGGAGTCTAACTGCCCATTCACACGGGGCTTCAGCGTCTACGCTTGACAGAGGGCGTGTCTGAAGTTGGGGCTGACACGATTGCATAGCAGTGTCAGCCAACGAAATTAGTCAGCAATAGGCCACTGTCTAAGCTGGTGTATTTGCATACAGCAATCTGATTGGCTGACGCTTCCATTGGCACTTGAAAAAATGTGCAAGTCCCAACTTCTGCAGCGAGGAACGCCTCTGAAGCAGAGCCGACGGATCCATACTGTAGTTCGGCGACGCCTTACGTCACCCATTCAATGTGAATGGGAAGCGTTGACACCCCGTGTGAATGGGGCGTAATGTTGACTTCCTAAAAAGCAGTTCATAAAAGTATACAGGTTCACTAAACTTTATCAATTTATTGTTTCAAACAAGACAAATCTTGCATCTCAGATGAATGTCAAAGCATTGCACACACTACTCTGATGATAATCTGGCGTCTACAGGGCAGTTTGAGGTCAACTGTAAAACTACGGATCATTATCATGGAGGCATGAGAGCCAACTACACCGTGGAGAAGTGCCGCTTCTGGAACCGTCAGTCTGAGACGATGCTACACCAGAAGAAGTATTACATCGCTGCAGTTGAGATGGACTGGGACTATTCACCCACCCGCACATGGGAGGACAAAATGCACAATGGTCTGAAAGAAAGGTATTCAAACCTCCTGTACCAGAACTCACATATCCTATCTGAAGCACTATTATAAATCCTGTTTGAGATATTGAAGAACGTCAGTGATGTTTAGCTTCATTGACATAGCTATAACAGGTGCCCCCAATGGTTTTTACTAGACCACTGCATGGAAACCTGTTGCTCAAACAACCTTAGTTGACTTAACCCAAAACTACTAGGGCTGTTTAGTTTTAATGTTTAGGGTAGAGGTCTGCATTAGAGGTCCGGTTGAGCACCCGACCAGGTTTCTGCGGCGCGGGTATAAATTTCCGAATAAATCGCGTGAGCGGTCGGTAACGGGTTTAATTTGGGACGGGAGCGGGCTGTCTAGCAATATCGCTCACGACTCCCGAGCGAGCACGCGTATGTATGTGTGTAAATGAAATAGCGCGATGCTGTGTTTGAGAGAGAGAGAGAGAGAGAGAGAGAGAGCTTTGTCTGTGTGTGTGCTTGGTGCTGTGTGTGTGTGTGTGTGTGTTTATACAGACAGCTTGTTATAGGCTGTCTGGACTGTATAGCTGGGTGATTTTCGGTTTTGTTCTCCCCCCGGGATCGGGCGCGGCGGGTAGAAAACGGGGCGGGTTGGGCAGCGGGACAACAAGTGCTTAATATAAGCGGGAGCGGTCGGGTTCGGTCTAAAATCTGGCGGGAGCGGGATTCAAAATTTAGTCCCGCGCAGATCTCTAGTTTAGGGCTGCTTTATTTGACTCATATTGGCCTTGTTTATTCTTGTTTTCTGCCTTAAGATACAATCCATGTGATAAAGGAGGTCCTGAATACCTCAAATATATTCCAAAGCTAATTTTCGTCCAAACAGACAGTTTCTGCATTTTGACTTTGCACGGCAGGACAAATTTTCAACCAATCCTCTAGTAATATCATTTAGTTGGGTTAAGAGTGTATGATATGAATGAGACTTCAGATGTATCATGAAGGGGATGATTTTTGACCATCGGTCCATCTTTGGCAAGGACACCGGGGTTCAAACCCTACTCTATACAAGAAGTGTCATGGGATTTTTAATGAGCACAGAGAGTCAGGATCCTGGGTTTAACATCTCATCCAAAAGACACTCACTGACAGTAAAGCGTCCTCTTCACTATACTGGGGTATTAAGACTCACACAGACCCCAGGTTGAGCGCCCCCTGCTGCCCTCTCTAACACCTCTTCCAACAGCAACCTTGTTTTCCCTTGTAGTCTCCCATCTTTGAGACTTAAAGTTTCAAGTTTATTGGTTTGGAATATTAACATGATTAGTAATGTAATGTAATGTACACTTGAAAACATTATTTAGCCAAAAGTCCAATATTAACCAACTTGAATTATTAGTTGGCTCAGGTTGGTCATAGCTGAACTAGAGCTGGGACAGTTAAGGCCCATTTCCACTGAGTGGTAAGGTTCGGTAAGCTTTTATGGCCGTTTACAAGTCCTAAACTGAATATGTTTTGATCAATTCAGCCCAGGCAACGAGTTCCTCAAGAAAGAAGGAAAATTTATTGGCTCCAAATATAAGAAGGTGCTGTACAAAGAGTACACAGACGAAACCTTCACCAAACTCAAGGAGAGGACCGCCGATATGGAGCACTTGGGAATAATGGGTAGATATCCACAGAGCATTCTGTGTATTGATGGTTGACTCACGGTTTGGTGTCAACCTTTGCAAACCTCCAAAATATGCTCAGCCGTGGTGTTTCTCATTTCAGGACCCATGATCCATGGTAAAGTAGGTGAAAAAGTGAAGATTGTGTTCAAGAACATGGCTAGGAGACCGTACTCCATACACGCCCATGGGGTCAAAACTGACAGTCCTCAGGTTGCCCTGACACGTCCAGGTAAAGGACAAGACTAACTGTTTATTAAACAAACCAAAGTTCATATAAGTCCTAAGGAATGTGTTTCTCTTCAAGGTGAAACCCAGACCTACACCTGGTACCTGCCGAAGAACTCTGGACCGACCGAGGAGCAGGAGGAGTGCAGTGTTGGAGCGTATTACTCCACTGTAGACGTTATCAAGGTACCCTTCTCAGCAGTCAAACAAGTTGGCATCTTATGGAGTCGGATCAGTGTAATAAAATGATGCAGGGAAAAAAGTATTGAACACATGAGGAAAGGAAGGTGTAGAAAGACATGGAAAGCCCAGACAGCAGCTGAAATCTCTCAGCAGTTCTTCAGCAATGCTCTGCCCTTCCTCAGCTGCTTCAGTCCAACATCTACATTAGCAGGAGGATGAAGATGAACCCATTTCAGCAAGACAATGAGCCAAAACACAGCCGAGGAGACTCTCAGATGCTTTCAGAGAAAGAAAATCAAGCTGTAGAATGGCCTAGCCAATCACCTGACCTGAATCCAATAGAGAATACAAGATAAAGCTCAGATTTGATAGACGAGACCCACAGAACCATCAAGATTTTTTCACTATGGAAATATTCTCAGGAAGAACACAACATGTTTGATACTTACTCTCTCACTCTAATAACTAATAACCAACCCAAGGTGCTGAAGAATGTCGTTGGTTTTGTGACAGTGTGGATTTTTCCTCTGATGCAGGACATGTACAGTGGCTTGGTCGGGCCGCTGGTCATCTGTAAGAAGAGTTTGGCTCGTACACTGGGGCTGAAGAAGGAGGTCGAGGAGTTCGCTCTGCTCTTCATGGTCTTTGATGAGAATGAATCCTGGTATCTGGAGGAGAACATCAAAACTCACGTTAAAAACCCTCCCAAAGCACTGACGGAGGACCAGCAGTTCATCGAAAGCAACAAGATGCATGGTGGGTTCAATGTGCTCTGGGTTGCGAAGCTCATTTCTCCATGGTTGTTGATGAATTTCAGTTGTTCTCTAATTCCAGAACTTTCCATAAACCGATTTAAGCAGGACAATATAGTGCAATATAGTGACCCAGCTAACGACAGAGAACAATCTGTAACAGTCCTGATAAGTTGTGTGAATTTTAGCATGTAACGTTATTAAAATGTTTACTGTAATGGGCGAAGTAGTGGCGCAGTAGGTAGTGTTGTCGCCTCACAGCAAGAAGGTCGCTGGTTCGATCCTCGGCTCAGTTGGCGTTTCTGTGTGGAGTTTGCATTTTCTCCCTGCGTTCGCTTGGGTTTCCTCCGGGTGCTCCGGTTTCCCCCACAGTCCAAACACATGCGGTACAGGTGAATTGGGTAGGCTAAATTGTCCGTAGTTTATGAGTGTGTGTGTGTGTGTGGATGTTTCCCAGGGATGGGTTGCGGCTGGAAGGGCATTCGCTGTGTATAAACATGCTGGATAAGTTGGCGGTTCATTCCACTGGGGCGACCCCGGATTGATGAAGGGATTAAGCCGACAAGAAAATGAATGAATGAATGAATGTAACGTTGATGGAAAAACGCTCTTTATACATTATTGTAATGTGAATGGAATGTTCCAATAACATTTAGAGAATATTAATATAACATGATTTAAGAGTCCTAGTTCAGGTTTCAGTTGAGATTAAGTCAAACATCGAATACAAAAACTACATTTCTGAGCACTTCACGACACCGTCAAATGTTGTCTGAGATGGACCTGATGTGTACTGGCTACTGAAGTTTCTTCCTTGGTTCGTCACAGGAATCAATGGTTTAGTCTTCGGCAACCTGAAAGGCCTGAACATGAAGGTTGGAGATAAAGTGTACTGGTATCTGATGGGACTGGGAAATGAGGTGGACATACACACAGCACACTTCCACGGCCACAGCTTCGACTATAAGGTAAACCATCACCATCCACAACCACAACCATCATTGTGGCAAGTAGTGATGTAGTGATGTTGGTTCCACGATTATTATTGTCAAGTGTTTATGAGATGGATTGCCTGAGGGAAGAAACTGTTTCTGTGTGGGGCTGTTCTGGTGCGCAGTGCACTGTAGCGTCGACCAGAAGGTAACAGTTCAAAGAGGCAGTGTGCTGGGTGTGAGGGGTCCGGAGTGATTTTGGCAGCCCTTCTGCTCGCTCTGGATAAGTACACTTTTTGGATAGTAGGAACTGTACTTATCCAGATTGAGCAGAAGAGCTGCCAAAATCACTAATGAGTAGCTAATCATGATCCTCCAATCAAAGGATCCCAAGTCACTATATATATCCTCATTTCCTTTCTGCAATTATCTTCGTCTGGAAGAACAGATTCAGGAATTTTTCACAGTATTTCCTGTAATCTTGTTTCTTCTGGAGAAAGTCTTACTTGTTTTATTTGGGCTAGAATAAAAGCAGTTTATAATAGTTTTAAAGCCATTTTAAGGTCAATATTAGTAGCCCCCTTCAGCTATATTAGTTCTGGATTGTCTACAGAGCAAACTATTATGATTAAATATTGGGGGGGGGGGGAATATTCAGGAGGGCGAATGATCCAGACTTCAGCTGTATGTGTGTGTTATCAGTGTGATGATGGTTGTCTTTTTACCCGCAGGTTAGCGGCACACACAGAGCAGACGTGTTTGATTTGGTCCCCGGGACGTTTCAGACGGTGACCATGCGTCCGCTGTATTCTGGCACATGGCTACTGCACTGTCATGTGACCGACCACATCCAGGCTGGAATGGAGACCACATACACTGTGCTGGAGAAAGACGGTGAGTTTAGCTGTCATGATATTGACCTCAGGTGTTGCTCACACACCCAGTGCTTTTTTTTTTTGATGAGAGGCGCCTTATTTAAACGAGTTTTCCACCTAAATGCACTACTTTTCTGCTGTTTTTTTAATGGCTGTGTTTCTGCGCACCTATTTTTATACACACTACAGATATGCGCATAAAAAATTATTGATATACACACCAAGATGCGCATCAATTTAAAAATAAATAAAAAAATTATATTAAAAAAAAACATGCGCATAAGTGAGTAGGATATTTATATAATAGAGCGAGTGGGGTGCGGGGGGGGATTGCGAACTAAAGAGCGGGAGAGGGGGGGTTGGGGGTGAGAGGCGATCGTGAACTGAAGATCGAGTTGGGGCTGGGGGGGCAAATAGGATTACGAACTGAAGAGCCAGGCGGGTAGACTGTGGGGGAAGAGGTGATCGTGAACTAAAATGCGGGAGAGGAGGGGGTTGGGGATGAGGGGCGATCATGAACTGAAGATCGAGTGGGGGGTGGGGTGAATACGATTGCGAACTGAAGAGCTGGGCGGGTAGTGTGGGGAGGAAGAGGCAATCGTTGGGGGTGAGTATGATTTCAAACTGAAGATCCGAGTGACTAGAGTGGGGGGAAGAGCAGATTGCGAACTAAAGAGCGGGGGAAGGGTGATGGGGGGTTGAGTGGTTAGAGGCCATTGCGAATTGAAGACAGAGTGGGGGGTTGGGGTTAGGGGGGAGATACGATTATGAACTGAAGAGCCAGGCGGGTAGAGTGCAGGGGGAAGAGGTGATTGCGAACTAAAGAGCACATGCAAACTCCACACAGAAACACCACCTGACCCAGCCGAGACTCGAACCAGCGACCTTCTTGCTATGAGGCGACAGCACTACCTACTGCGCCACTGCATCGCCGCAATAAATACAATATCAGTAAATAAAGGCAGTGCGGTGTGCCAGATTAATGATTAATAATGTGCCAGATCACGTTTCTCAGATTAATAAATCTTAATCAGCTGCAAATTAAGAGTTTATTAAGCTGAAAGTGTCAGTCATCTGGTATTTGGTTAGAATTGTCTCTAAATAGAGCGACTGAAAGTTTTAATGCCCTGTTATGCAAAGATCACACTTCATCTATTGAACTGAGTATATTACCAGCTACACAAGCTGAACTATTGAGTTTTCGTCTTTCTCTGTCTCTGTTTAGGGCGAAAGAGGGGCTTCCTGGGCATATTCGGGAGTGGGTAAAAATCTGACAGTGCCTGTCCATGAATTTCCTAATTAAACACTGCAAAAGAGCACAACGAGATTCCTGTCTGTGTGTACTGTTGATCAACATAATGAGGAATTGTCCTTATAAAGTCACCCAGTGAGATGTGCAGCCTTGGTCTTAAAAATATTATGTTTATGAATCAGTTTAGAGAAATTGAAAGCCTTTTAATAAGTTGTGCACTGTTCATATTTACTGTCCATTTGTTGTTTGAGTTGAAAGCATCCACTTAATTAAACTGCTGTATAAATGCATCAGATCAATATTGTTTTCTATTAATCTGTTTATCAACCTCAATTCTGATCAAAACTACTAAATCGTTTAGAAAAGCACAGGATTTTAACTCTTTAATTGCCAAATTCATAACTTACCTGGTGACTGTGGAGGCCATTTGAGCACAGTGAACGCATTGTCATGTTCATCAGTCTGAGATGATTCACATGTGTTATCCTGCTGGAAGTAGCCATCAGAAGATGGAGACACTGTGCTCATAAAGGGATGGACATGGTCAGCAGCAATACTCAGGTAGGCTGTGGCGTTGATGCTCAATTGGTACTAATGGACCCAAAGAAAATCTCCCCCACACCATTACACCACCACCACCAGCCTGAACCGCTGATACAAGGCAGGATGATCCATGCTTTCATGTTGTTGAGGCCAAATTGTGAGTCGAGCATCTGAATGTGTCAGCAGAAATGGAGACTCATCAGAGCAGCAACGTTTCTCCAATCTTCTATTGTCCAGTTTTGGTGAGTCTGTGTGAATTGTAGCCTCAGTTTCCTGTTCTTAGCTGACAGGAGCGGCACCCGGTGTGCTCTTCTGCTGCTGTAGCCCATCCGCCTCAAGGTTGGACGTGTTGTGTGTTCAGAGATGCTCTTCTGCAGAGCTCGGTTGTAGCGAGTGCTTATTTGAGTTACTGTTGCCTTTCTATCAGCTGGAACCAGTCTGGCCATTCTCCTCTGACCATCAACAAGGCATTTGCGCCCACAGAACTGACGCTCACTGGATATTTCCTCTTTGTTGGAGCATTCTCTGTAAACCCTAGAGATGGTTGTGCGTGAAAATCCCAGCAGATCAGCAGTTTCTGAAATACTCAGAGCAGCCAGTGTGTTTTACTTTAGCTTTAAATAAATAGTAAAAATAGCTTTTCTGTGCACAACAAGACCAGAATAAAAGACCAAACACACGGCTGATTGATTTATTGATTGAATATATTCAGCTTTACAAGTGAAAGCATAAAAAAGAATATTAGTTACTCCTCAAGCCTTAGAATTACATTAAATGTACACTATAGAGAAGGTTTGAGAGACCGTCTGCACACAAGAGGCTGAACCTGAATATAACTTAATAAAAAAGCACATTTATAACATGAACATTCACATGAGCTGAGATGCATTATGAGATATCGTCACACACATACGGCTGAAGTCAGAGTTATTCGCCCTCCTGTTACATTTTCACTCTTGTATATTTTTACCCCAATTGGAGTAATGACAGTAAATAATATTAGACTAGATATTCTTCAAGACACTTCTATACAGCTTAAAGTCACATGTAAAGGCTTCACTAGGGTAATTAGGGTAAAGTTAGGGTAATTAGGCAAGTCATTGTATAACAGTGGTTTGTTCTGGAGACAATCCAACACTAAAATTGCTTAAAAGTGTTATTTTGGGATTTCCGTCTGGATTTTGCCTACCCAAATTTAAAAGCTTCCCAAATCCACATGCAGAGGTGTAAATGCAAAAATTTGGCCTCATTTTAAAGAAAACCCTTTGAGTTTTCATAAAACACTGTTGAAAGTGTTTAAAATATCTGTATATGTCGTCTGTGTTATAATAAACACCTAAAAAAGAGGCGCTTTTTGTGTTTTATTTTATATACTCAAGTTTGAAAGTATCTCTTTCAGGTTGTGTGTGCTCTAGCGTGCTGTAATTAATGTTGCTGGTTCCTGCACATGTCTGTAATCATAGGACAAAAGAGAAATGTCTCCACCATAATCTATGCAGAAGTTATTGTGTTCCAGCTGATGAGAGGTGCTGTACAAGCCACAGGGATGATCATTGTGTTCATATTTCACTATTCTTTTGCTTGATCAAACATAATTCAGTGTGTTTGGAGCACGTCAGACATATAAAAGGATTACTTATGCACATCAGCTCAAAAACAGAGGAGAATGGCCCTGAAGCGCACAGCATAAGGTAAGAGATGAGCTGTCTGTGCTATCTGGGGCTGCTTATTGATCATGAATGTATTGTTTTCACTTCTGCGCCATGGAAACACCGAGATTCATTCAGCAACTGTTTGATATGTGAATATAATTCAGTAAAAAGAACGCTAGAACCGTATGAGCACCGACAAGAGCTTTCATTTGAGCTATAACTTGTACATGTGTCATATGAGAAATATGAAAATTAATCAATGCTCAATACCCAGCTCGAGTATCCAAAATACTGTGTATTTAATAACTTTTGTACAGTAGAATAAAAACCAAAGTGATGCAGATATGTGCATAAAATATAGATTCTACACTTTCAAACGAAACCACTTACGGGGATCTGGTGCAATGCAGCCCTTTAAATCTGAAAGCGAAAGTCGGTGACGTCACAGACCCACAGAATTAGGGGGCTAATAATATTGACCTTAAAATGGGTTTAAAACAATTAAAAACTGCTTTTATTCTAGCCGAAATAAAACAAATAAGACTTTCTCCAGAAGAAAAAATATTATAGGAAACACTGTGAAAAATCCCTGAATCTGTTCAACATCATTTGGGAAATATTTGAAAACAATAATAAATGCACAGGAGGGTGAATAATTTTGCCCTCAACAACTGTAAACAAAGTCCATATATATAGTAGCCTATATTTATTCAGATTTATTTATAGTAAACAACTTCATAAAAGACGAACACAGTTCCAGTCATTTTGCATTCACACGTGACTTCTGAGATGAACAAACCTTTTTTTGGGGGGCTCCAGCATTTAAGGCAGCAGGAGGACTGAAGACCCTCTTTAAAGCAGTTTTAGTGTTGATTGTCTGCAATAATGTGATTTCACTGGCAGCATTCAAGTAGATGTGGCAAGAAAAAATGAACTGTTCCATCGTCCGGCAGCAAATCCAGAAACTCTAATGGGGTCAGTTCCCTCGCCGCCACGATCAGAGTCTCTGTCATGAAGCAAAATTACAACCAAAAAAAGCTGAATTAACTGTGGGAAAACACCACTATTTCACAATAAACAGATTCCAGGGGCCCTTCATATACACTGCAAAAAAAATGCTTTTCTTACTTAGATATTTTGTCTTGTTTCTAGTCCAAATATCTAAAAATTCCTAAATCAAGAAGCATTTTCTAGACAAGCAAAACATATTGTCTTGTTTTGAGAAATAATATGCCAATATTAAGTGACTTTTTCCTTAAAACAAGCAAAATAATCTGCCAATGGGGTAGGCAAAATAATCTTACGTCAAAAGAAAAAAACAAGATTAATTTGCTTTCCCCTTTGGCAGATTATTTTGCTTGTTTTAATATCTGGTGCAATACGGCGCAAGACATGTTTGGTGTGACTACAAATGAAAAAGCCATCTAGATAAGTGTAGATGTAGCCTGAGTTTCTTCTGTTTGTTCAAGTTTAACACACATCTGTTACCTTTGAGAGCTGAGAGGAGGATTGTGTTGTCATTTCCTGTTTTCCTGATCCTGTCACAGACCTCAGGGAATAGTTTCTGCCACCACAGACACTGAAGAGAGAACAGAAACCAGTCAGGTACAGTTCCCCCCCCAAAAAATGAACATAAACTCACTATTTACTCACCATCAAGTGTTAATATGGAAATGAAATACAAGTCAGAGTAAACCTAGAATCACTACTTTCTTTATTGATTTGTGTTTTCCATACTGTCCCAAGCTTTTCTGATTTGTGGTTGTGTATTGTGTTATAAACAGTCAGTTCCATAGATATCATCGACACAACTCTTACATTTCTGGCTCTCTACACCTACACAATATATTTAAAGATGTGCTTTAACTACAGACTGTCAGCTTTAATTTGAGGGTGTTTACAGGTGAACGGTGAAGGAATTTGCATATGTTTGCATATGTGCTTCCTACTTGTTAAGGGACCAAAAGTAAAGGGACAGAATAATCATCATAAATCAAACTTTCACTCTCATTCATTCATTCATTCATTTTCTTGTCGGCTTAGTCCCTTTATAAATCCGGGGTCGCCACAGTGGAATGAACCGCCAACTTATCCAGCATGTTTTACGCAGAGGATGCCCTTCCAGCCGCAACCCAACTCTGGAAAACATCCGCACACACTCATTCACTATGGACAATTTAGCCTACCCAATTCACCTGTACCTCATGTCTTTGGACTGTGGGGGAAACCGGAGGAAACCCACGCGAACGTAGGGAGAACATGCAAACTCCACACAGAAATGCCAACTGACCCAGCCGAGGCTCGAACCAGCGACCTTCTTGCTGTGAAGCAACAGCACTACCTACTGCGCAACTGCGTCACCTACTTTATAACATTAGGTTGCAAATCCTTTGCGGTCAATTGTTTGGTGTTTCTCAGCTCACTGGTGTGAATTTTCCAGACATTCGTTTTGTCCACGCCTAATGTATTTGCTATCTATCTGATGGGTTTGTTTTGTTTTTTTCAGCCTAATGCTGGCATACTTGACTGACAGTGGCAGCTCTTTGGACCTCATCTTGAGAGTTGCAAATGCAAATAGCACACTTGAAATGAACTCTGGACCTGTCATCTGCTCAAAGTAATTAAGATAATGAGGGAATAACACACACCTGGCCATGGCACAGCTGGGAAGTCAATTGTCCCATTACTTTTGGTCCCTTAACAAGTGGGAAGCACACTTATTTCCTACAGCGTTCACCTGATTTGCATGTAAATACCCTCAAATTAAAGCTTTCAGTCTGCAGTTAAAGCACATTTGCTTCATTTCAAATCCGTTGTGTTGCTGTGTAGAGCCAAAAATGTTAGACTTGTGTCCATGTCCAATTATTTATGGGCCTGACTGTATATTAATATTAAATATTGTTGTGTATATTTAATCTTCAACAATGTGAACTTCTATAAAGAAGTGTTTGACCATTCTGAATGCATATTTATCCAAACACTGAGGAGATTTCCCTGCATGGAAGACTTTCCCAAATTTGTCTCAAGACGATCAAATCGACAGGTTGGAGATGTCATAAGTGTGTGTGAGTGTGTTACCAGTGTGTGGTGGTGCAGCTGGTGTTGTGCGTATGGGATGATGGCCTGTGGGCAGCGGTCCAGCAGTCTGTGGATGGAGTCCTCATGCTGGCCCAGTTTGGTGGAGCAGAGCACATGAACACTGAGTCCTGGGTCATCGGAGTCTGACAGCGGCTCCAGCAGAGGCAGAATAGAGGAGACCTGCAGCGTCGGCCCGCACAGCAGAGACTGAACACACAAACACAATCAATCACACCTCATGGGACCATTTTAATGCAAACCAAATGGGAAAAACAGACTTTACTCATCGTAGCTCTGTCTATTGTTGAGTCTTTATTTCTGGTTATTCTTCTAACAAAATGTTCAGCAAAAATGTGGATGCCCCTTTAAAAATGTGTATTTATTTCTATTTTCCAATGAATATATGATGGATGGATGGATGGATGGATGAATGGATGAATGGATGGATGGAGGGATGAATGGATGGATGGATGGATGAATGCATGAATGAATGGATGGATGGATGGATGGATGGATGGATGAATGCATGGATGAATGCATGGATGAATAGATGGATGTCTGGATGGATGGATGATGGATAGATGGATAGACAGACAGACAAAGACAAACAGATAGATGGATGGATGGACGAATGAATGGACAGACAAACGAATGGATGGATGGATAGATAGACAGACGGATGGAAAGATAGATAGATTGATGGATGGATGGATGGATGGATGGATGGATGGATGGATGGATGGATGGATGGATGGATGGATGGAAAGATAGATGGATGGATGGATGGATGGACGGAAAGATAGATAGATGGATGGATGAATGGACGGGAAAATAGATAGATGGATGGATGGAAGGATGGATGGATAGACAGACAAACAGATGAATGGACGAACAATCGAACGGATGGACAGACAGATGGGCGAACGGATGGATGGATAGACAGACAGATGGATGGATGGAAAGATAGATAGATGGATGGATGGATGGATGAATGCATGGATGAATAGATGGATGGATGGAAGGATGGATGGATGGATGGATGGATGGATGGATGGATGAATGGATGGATAGACGGATGGATGGATGGATAGATGGATGGATGGATAGACAGACAGACAGACAAAGACAAACAGATAGATGGATGGATGGACGAATGAATGGACAGACAAACGAATGGATAGATAGATAGACAGACGGATGGAAAGATAGATAGATGGATGGATGGATGGATGGATGCATGGATGGATGGATGGATGGATGGACGGAAAGATAGATGGATGGATGGATGGACGGACAGACGGAAAGATAGATAGGTGGATGGATGGATGGATGGACAGAAAGATGGATAGATGGATGGATGGATGAATGGACAGAAAGATAGATGGATGGATGGATGGATGGATGGATGAATGAATGGACGGGAAAATAGATAGATGGATGGATGGAAGAATGGACGGGAAGATAGATAGATGGATGGATGGAAGGATGGATAGACAGACAGACAAACAGATGAATGGACAAACAATCGAACGGATGGACAGACAGATGGGCAAATGGATGGATGGATGGATGGATGGATAGACAGACAGACAGATGGACGGAAAGATAGACAGATGGATGGATGAACGGACAGACATAGATAGATGGATGAACAGATAAATGGACCAATAGATGGATAGATAGACAGAAAGACAGATGGACGGACGGACAAAATATAGATTGAACAATGGATGGATGGATGGATGGACAGATAGATAGATGGAAGGATGGACGAACAGACGGATGGGCGGACAGATGGACAGACAGACAGACAGTTGATAGATAGATAGATAGATAGATAGATAGATAGATAGATAGATAGATAGATAGATAGATAGATAGATAGATAGATAGATAGATAGATAGATAGATAGATAGATAGATAGATTAAATGTAATTGAATATCAGCACACACCTGTAGTTTGAGTAGGTCCTCCTGCTGGTCATGGTATAGGTTGGGTGTAAGGATGCTCACCCACGGATACAACATCCCATAATGAGAGCAGGAGTTTATCTGGACACCAAGAGGCATTGGAGGAAAAACAATGATGTAGTTCCAGTGCAACTATTGAAGTCTGAATTATGAGCCCTCCTGAATTATGAGCCCTCCTGAATTATTAGCCCTCCTGAATTATTAGCCCTCCTGAATTATGAGCCCTCCTGAATTATGAGCCCTCCTGAATTATTAGCCCTCCTGAATTATGAGCCCTCCTGAATTATGAGCCCTCCTGAATTATTAGCCCTCCTGAATTATGAGCCCTCCTGAATTATGAGCCCTCCTGAATTATTAGCCCTCCTGAATTATGAGCCCTCCTGAATTATGAGCCCTCCTGAATTATGAGCCCTCCTGAATTATGAGCCCTCCTGAATTATGAGCCCTCCTGAATTATGAGCCCCTCTGCATATTTTTTTTTCTTAATTTATGTTTGACGGAAAGAAGATTTTTTTCCAACATTTCTAAACTGCATCAAAACCGCTTGGAAATACTCCCTCATCCTGATCATCACAGAGTCTCACCAGGTCATCAGCAGTTTTGAGGGCCTTGCAGCCGCTGGGATGGCTGCATGTTATCCTGCTGATGTAGACGGACACCAGCCGAAACAGCAGCTCCTGGATGGTGGATTCACGGGACGACGCCACTAGCAGAGACTCCCAGAAGTCCACCAATAACTGCGGACTGCTGTCGGGCTCCAGACTGTCCTTACAGAGCTCCTGAGAGAGAGACAGAAATCAACACACACCAGCATCACAAGGGGTTTCTGCAGGTTTCACAGGTCATCTTATTAAAGAGCCCTTATTATGGGTTTTTGAGAATGCCTTTCCATGTAGTGTGTAACACAGCTGTAAGTGACATGAAATATCCAGCTGAGGCTTAAATCTGAAAGTGGACAGACTTTAAAACAATTCATTTATCTATAAAAGAGTCGATTAATAGTGCATTAAATGGTCCCACTTTATATTAAGTGGCCTTAACTAATATGTACTTACACAGGAATTAAAAGTTTATTACAATGTACTTATTGTGTAAATACATGTATTTATTGTGTACTTATGCTTGATTAAATACCTGTTTGTAATTACATCAGTAATTAACTTATGTAATTACATTTGTCAATACACTGTTGACCATCCCTTACACCTTAATCCACCCTTAAACCTACCCATACCACCAAACCTGTCCATAACCCAACCTCTATCCCAACTCAAGACCACCACAAGTGTTCTCAAATACATTATAAACACTGTAAGTACATTGTATTTATTTTTTGATGCAAGTACATAGTAGTTTAAATGAATCCCTTTAAATGAATCGCTGATGTATTGAGTCTTTAGCCATTCCGGCACGACAAAACCTGAAAATTGAAATCCCCAGCCCTGCCCACAAACACTGAAGTAAGAGAAAGAGGAAGACAAACACTGTAGCAGATACCAGTTAAATCATGTCGAGAAGACGCTGTGCTCTGAAGTGTGAGGGGAAAGTTAGTGTTATTTAAACTACCCAAAGATGAGGCTGTGAAGAGTCAGCGGTGGAGGTTTATTTTTGAAAAAATGACCTCAGCATTATCGCCCCAGCGTTGTGCTGTGTTCCTGTCATTTTTCTGACAAGTGCTTTAGCAAACTACACGCTTACAACAGTGGATTCGTTGGACGTTTGTTAAAGAAAAGACTATTATTTATTTTTTGTATTATTAATTTAGTTATTTTTTAGAGCTCGACAGGGACTTTACAGTACACAGCTCATGCATCAGTTTCTTCCTTCACAAGTGTAAGTGTGATTAAAATGGCTGCCTCCGTGTTTTCTCTAGCTTGCAAATTATGTATTTAATTATGTTTTGTTACTTGTGTAATGTATCAGGGTAACTCTTTATATTCTTATATCGTATCTAAAGCCATGTTGAAAACGTAGTGCTTGCCGCTTTGTTTACGGATTTAAATGAGTTTGTGAGCTCAAAATCCACTGCTGGGATTCTTTGCGGATGATCTTCATTTACACTGAGGAAGGGCGGAGGCTTGCTGAAGAACTACTGAGAGATTTCAGCTGCTGTCTGGGCGTTCCATGTCTTTCTACACCTTCCTTTCTTCATGTGTTCAATACTTTTCCCCTGCGTCATTCCATTTTACGACACAGAACTTCATTTGTAAACTAATTAGTTTTGTTTTTTTGCAAATATAGAATTTTTTAGTTGTTACCAAAATCTAGGCAAAAGTTAACAACACAGAAGTATGTTTTCCCCGAAAAAAGGTGACATGTTCAATACTTATCTCCCCCACTGTATTGTTGCATACTGTCCTCGTACAAAACAAATAAAACAAACTAAAGTCTCTCTACCTGGAAGAAGAGGTGTGCGTCCTCCAGGCTGATCCTGCTGTTCTCATGCAGGGCCACGAGCGCCGCCACCAGCAGCCCGTCCTGAGAGTCCCGCAGCTGCTGGGCCAGTAATGTGGGCATCAGACCCACACCTCTACCATGCAGGAGCAGTCGGGGCTCTTCGATGAAGCCGTACACCTGCAGCATCTGGACAAACATTCATCAACAAAACACCTTCAGCAGAACTCTCCTGCATATCTTTTCCCTCTATTTCTGTGTAACGGAGAGCAGATTTCTTCAACACATTTCTAATCATAACAGTGTTAATAACTCATCTCTAATAACTAGACTAAATATTAGACTAGATATTTACTAGTATTCAGCTTAAAGTGACATTTAAAGGCTTCACTAGGTTAATTAGGCTAATTAAGCAAGTCATTGTATATCACAGTAATTGCGCAGTGTGTGTGTGTGTGTGTGTGTGCTGGTAAATCACCTCGGCGTGGCGCTCCATCTGCTGGCTGTAAGTGTGACGGTCTCCCGTGCGCAGGGCTAGTGAGGCTCTACAGAGGGCCAGGGTGATGGACGGGGCCCCGGAGGCCTCCAGCTGCTCCAGAAGGGCCCCGGCGCCATCAGGGTCCGCGTTCAGCATTGATGAACAGCACACAACATGAGGAAGCTGAGCCGGTTCAGCAACACTGAAGATCTCCAGTACTTTATCAGCCACGTCCTGGAACACACACACACACACACACACACACACGATTGTTTTTCAGGGTTTCTGTAGATATCATAATGGCAAATTTAAGACTTTTTAAGAGCATTAAGTATTAAATTTAAGACTTACAGAATTATTCGCCCCCGCTGTTTATTTTTTCCTCCAATTTCTGTTTAACAGGAGCAGATTTCTCCAACACATGTCTAATCATACTAGTGTTAATAACTCATCTCTAATATCTGATTTATTTCCTCTTTGTCATGATGACAGTAAATAATATTAGACTAGATATTCTTCAAGACACTTCTATTCAGCTTAAAGTGACATGTAAAGGCTTCACTAGGGTAATTAGGGTAAAGTTAGGGTAATTAGGCAAGTTATTGTATAACGATGGTTTGTTCTGTAGACTATCCAAAACAAATATAGCTTAAAGGGGCGAATAATATTGAGCTTAAAATATTAAAAGCTGCTTTTATTCTAGCCGAAATAAAGCAAATAAGACTTCCTCTAGAAGAAAAAATATTATCAGACACACTGTGAACATTTCCCTATTCTGTTCAACATCATTTAGAAAATATTTTTAAAAAAGAAAAATGTAATTAAAAAAAGGAATATATATATATATATATTTGATTTCATTAAAGGTATAATCCACATAAAAATTCAACCCAGGCTCATTGTGGACACATACCACTAGTTATATTTCTGAAGAGCACCAAATACCTTCCAGGAGCTACGTTTTGTTTGCAATTTTTGTTTTGGCCATAGATCTCAAATTTTTCTCGCGTGTGCTATTCTGGTCTGCTCTTCTCGCATAAATCCACCAGAGGCCACTGTCAACTGAACGACTGACTGATTGACCGATCAATGAACGACTGACCTGCCCACCCCCTTCCCTAAACCCAACCGACAATGTTTTCAAAAGCACTGATTGACCCGCCCACTCCCTTCCTTAAACCCAACCAACAGTGTTTTCAAAAGGACCGATTGAGCCGCTCACCCCTTTCCCTAAACCCAACCGACAGTGTTTTCAAAAGCACCGATTGACCCACCCACTCCCTTCCGTAAACCTAACCGACAGTTTTTTCAAAAGCACAGATTGACAAAAGCACCGATTGACCCGCCCACTCCCTTCCTTAAACCCAACCGACAGTGTTTTCAAAAGCACCGATTGACCCGCCCACTCCCTTCCTTAAACCCAACCGACAGTGTTTTCAAAAGCACCGATTGACCCGCCCACTCCCTTCCGTAATCACTATGTGATTTTTCAGGTTTTTTATTTGTAATAAATTTGCAACAATTTCAAGAACTCTATTTCCACATTGTCATTATGGGGGATTGTGTGTAGAATGTTGTAAATCAATGAATTAAATCCGTTTTGGAATAAGGCTGCAACATAAACAAATGTGGAAAAAGTGAAGCGCTGTGAATACTTTCTGGGTGCACTGTACGTGTTAATAAAATCTAAATAAAAAACCTTGCTCAGCTCCTCCACGGTTTCCTCATACAGCGAATGCTTCAGGAAGAAGATGAATCCTCGGCCGTAACCGCTTGATACGCCACTCATGGAGACGTTCCTCTGAATAACATCCGTCACAGTGAGACCCGACATCTTATAATATGGGAGAGCCAAATGGCAATCCTTCTTATCAAACCTGCAGATCACAGGAGAACGAGTCACAGTTTATAATTAATGCCCACTATCAATCCTTTACACTGACACATTATAAAACAGCATTGTTACACAGCTGTCTGCAATACTCACTTCTGATTGGTCATTTTAAGGTATGTTACTCCCAGATAACAACTGCTAAATAACACAGAATCATCCGGAAACTGAGGATTATCTTGACCGTCAGAAAACACATTAACTTTTTTATGTTTTTATATATATTTGTATGTGTGTGTATATATATATATATATTTCTACATCTAGTGTCTGAATAATGCGCAGGTTAGTGTATACTCCATCAGCTGTTTCTGTCAGCTTTGTGTTTTTGACTGCTTGGCGCCATTTTTTTTACTATCAGCATTTTTGATGATTTTCATCTAAATTTGACAGTTCTAGATTACAGACATCAATGAATAAATAAATAATGTAAAAAATCTATGAGAAAAGATTAACTGACGGCTTTTGAGAATCCACCATGGTTTAAAAAACACAATTAGTTGAGAAATCTATATATTTTTTGCCCAGCTCTCCAGCTGACCTGCTGAAACAGTCTCCTAAATGAGCGCAGCTCTCCTGAAAGGCCTCCAGCAGCTCCTGCTTCTCCTCAGCAGGGCCGTTCTGCAGTTTAAGCAGCGCTGACCGCAGAAGAAGATGAGCTTCACTGAGCAGATGAACACAGCTCTGTGAACACGGGTTGGACTGCTCGTACCGCTTACTGTACTCCACCTGAGACAAAACAATGACAAAACATGACAATATAACAGCTTACAGTACTCAATCTAAGACAAAACTATTACAAATATGACAATATCTGCTTATTGTACACCTCCTGAGGCAAAACATTGAAAATAAATGTCAATATCTGCTTACTATACCCAACCTGAGACAAAACAATGACAAAACTTGACAATAAAACAGCTTTCAGTACTCAATCTAAGATCAAACTATGGCAAATATGACAATATCTGCTTCCTGTGCTCCACCTAAGGCACAACAATTATAATATATGACAATATAACTGCTTACAATAGTCTTCCAAAGGCAAAACATGACAATATCTGCTTACTGTACTCAACCTGAAGCACAACAATTACAATATATGACAATATAACTGCTTACTGTAGTCTTCCTGGGGCAATTCAATGACAAAACTTGACAATATCTGCTTACTGTACTCCTCCTGAGACAAAACAATGACAATATATGACAATATAACTGCTTATTGTAGTCTTCCTGAGGCAATTCAATCAAAAAACATGACAATTACTGCTTAATGTACACCTCCTGAGGCAAAACATTGAAAAGAAATGTTAATATCTGCTTACTGTACTCCTACTGAGGCAAAACAATGATAACCCTACTGAAAAATCCAGCTTTAGCTGGTCGTCCAGGCTGGTTTTAGAGGGGTTTTGGCCATTTCCAGGCTGGTTTCCAGCCATTTCCAGCCTGGTCTTAGCTGGTCAGGCTGGGAGATGACCAGCTTAATCCAGCTAAAACCAGCTTGACCAGCCTAGCCAGGCTGGGAGTCCAGCCAAAACCAGCTATGTCCAGCTTAAACCAGGCTGGTCAAGCTGGTTTTAGCTGGATTAAGTTGGTCATTTTCCAGCCTGACCAGCTGAGAGCAGGCTGGAAATGGCTGGAAACCAGCCTGGAAATGGCCAAAACCCATCTAAAACCAGCCTGGTCAACCAGCTAAAACCAGCCAACCAGCCTAGGCTGGTTTAAGCTGGATTTTTCAGCAGGGAAAACTTGGCAATAACAGCTTACTGTAGTCTTCCTGAGGCAAAACAATCACAAACCATGACGACATCTGCTTACTATACACCTCCTGAGACAAAACAATGACAAAACTTGACAATAACACAGCTTACAGTACTCAATCTAAGATAAAACTATTACAAACATGACAATATCTGCTTACTGTACACCTCCTGAGACAAAACAATGACAAAACCTGACAATATAACAGCTTACAGTAGTCTACGACTGCTTGCCTGTTCTAATTGCGCAAGATTGAACAATAAAGCTCTATATAATCTGCACAGAATAATCTATTGATGAGAAATGAGATGCAGTACTATTTCTCTGTAGAGCTGCAGTGTGGACACAGAGCTGATCACATACAGGTTCCAGCCGTGAGCGCTGTCCGGCGCCTCTGTCGACTTACAGACCGACGACTTTCTGGATCTGAGGAGCACAGAAGAGCAGGATCACAGATCATAAATGCAGATTTACTACAACCCCGAATCAAAAGAAGCTGGGACAGCAGGGAAAACGCACATTAAAATCTGTTGACTGGCCTGCCTGCAGTCCTGACCTGTCTCCGATAGAGAATAGGTGGTGCATTTTGAAGTGCAACTTTACTGTTGTCCACCTTAAGAACTGGACAAAATGACACCTGAAACACGTCACCACTTGGTGTCTTCAGTCCCTTAACATCCCCAAAATGTTCTTGTTTTAATTGCGTTTTCCATACTGTGCCAGCTTTTTCTGATTTGGGGTTGTACTTGCGTTTTCTCATGTTAAAGTCAAGGATGTAAAAAGGTAAGACAGGGGAAAACACAGCATTAACAAAGACAGAAGGTTTGTCTACAGCAGTCAGCCATCTATATTGACCCAGTGGAGCTCCAGATGAAGGTGAGTCGAGCTGCACATTTAATTCCGCAGCGAGTTGAGCAGCTTTGGTCTTATGTTTTTTGGATATAATCGGGGTTAGCAGCCGGATATCCCTTTTAGACAGCTTCCTCTTGTGTCCACAGTTCCTCCTGTTGCATGTGGTTCTTCTTCTTGGTGGTTTGCTGACATCGGATTTCGTGGCTCTTGATCATCACAAAGACTTGCTGTCTTGGTCACAGATGCGTCAGTAAGATGCACACCAACAATTTGTCCACTTTTGAACTCTAAGTCACCGGTAATGTTGTGTGCGTTGCAATATTATAAGCTAAACTGTGGTATTAGGCTGCTAATGAAACCTTCACACTGCTGGAATGAAGATCAATGAAGATCTAATTACCCTAACCTGCCTAGTTACCCTAATTACCCTAGTGAAGCCTTTACATGTGACTTTAAGCTGTATAGAAGTGTCTTGAAGAATATCTAGTCTAATATTATTTAGTCATCATGACAAAGAGGAAATAAATCAGTTATTAGAGATGAGATATTAACACTAGTATGATTAGAAATGTGCTGAAAAAATCTCTCCGTTAAACAGAAATTGGGGAAATAAAAATATCAGGGGGGCTAATAATTCTGACTTTAACTGTATATATATATATATATATATATATATATATATATATATATATTAGGGTCGTCAAAATTAGCGCGTTAACGCACGTTAATAATTTTAAATATTTAACACGTTAAAAAAATAACGCAAAGAACATTTTTTTTATTTCCTGTTGTGGCCAACGTGTGTTCAGGGACAGCGCGTGCATAGAGGCGACCTAAGCGGCCGCCTTGGACAGCAGAATAGTGAGTGAACCCCCCAGTCCTCACTTTCATCCGCTACACCCAACTCTTCCCTCACGGTCTTTCCTTTCATCCGCGAAACGGTCTCTTTCACCGTTTGCCTAGAGCGCCAGTTCAGCTTGCCCCGGCCCTGCCTGTGTTTAATGTTCAAAGAGATTTGGATAAGACCAAGGACGCGCTTTCAGAAGGAAAGTTTCAGTATAAAACAAATAATGTGGCATCACCAGGTTATGCGCTTCCTCCATAGTTTCAAGCAATTTCGGGTGTTTCATTTTTAATCTTTAGACTTTATATGAAATATTTTCTGAGATTCACAGCGTTCGCAGCCAAATGTCCCTTCTGAACAGCACTGGGGTGTTAGAGCGGCCGCATGCAGGTTAGACTCACAGCAAGTTATTTTGGGGGGTTTGTTTACTGTTAGTTTCACACCGCTCGCTAACTTACAGGAAGGATTTGGACAGAAGGCTTTCCAAAGTCGGCGCTGAGGTGGCATCTAGACCTACAGCTACTAAAATGCCAGTCAGCGCTCTGTGTTCCCTCCATTCACTACAATAAGAGTAACACACAGGCCATTTACAAAGGACACTACCGGAGATATGCAAACCATCAATCAATCATATTCTATCATGCAATTCTTTAAAGTGCTGTGTGAAACAACATAATAAAGAAAATGAAAAAAGATCTCTGGTGACTTTGACAAAACAATATAAAAATTCCCTTATTTTCAACAAAAATAGAGACTTCTAAAATTCCATCATATTCCAGAAACCACATAATTCAGAAATTCCAAGATATTCTATAAATTTCATATTCCAGAAATTCCATGATATTCCAGAAATCACATATTTCAGAAATTCCAAGATATTCTAGAAATTCCATAATATTCCAGAAATTCCATGATATTTTAGAAATTCCATGATAATCTATCATGTACTAATTTATTGTGTTGTTTCACAACAAAAGACAAAGTTCCTCGATGCTCAATGCCTTTGACTATGAAAGACAATATAAAATATATTAACTATATATACATAACAATATAAAAAATTTCCTGACTTTCGATGTCTGTAAGAGATATTTCCATGATATTAAAAAATCCCATGATATTCTGGAAATTCCATTAGATTCTAGATAACGGAAACTTTAAAATATTCTGGAAAATAGACAATTAAATTCAAGATTTCCATGACAATCCAGAAATTCCATAATATTCAGAAAACTCACAATATTTCTGAAATATTCCGGAAATTACATGATACTCTATCATGTAATTCTTCATTGCATTGTGTGAAGCACCGCAATAAAGAAAGCGAAAAACAAAGATCCCTGATGCTCAATGACTTTGACAAAACAATATAAACCTCCTTCACTTACAACGTCTGTAAGAGACTTCTAAAATGCCCAGATATTAAAAAAAAATTATGATATTTTAGATATTATATAATATTCTAAAAATTACAAGATTGTCCCGAATCACATGATAATTATGAAATTACCTGATATTCCAGAAATTACATCATATTCTGGAAATTCCATGGCATAGCAAAAATTCCATGATATTTTAGAAATTCCATGATATTCAAAAAAATTACAAAATTTTCTGGAATTACATGATATTTTCTTGAAATGACTTGATATTTCCAAAATTCCATGATATTTCGAAAATTACACAATATTATGAAAATTCCATGATATTCTGGAAATTCCATGACATTCCAGAAATCCAATGATATTCCAAAAATTCCATCTTATTCCAGATATTCTGGAAATTTCATGATTTCAGAACTTACATGGCATTCCTAAAATTACGTGATATTCTGAAAATGACACAATTTTCCGGAAATCACATGCTATTCCAGAAATCCCCTGATATTCTAGAAATGGCGAGGGAACCCTGTTTAACTGCAGTGACTGTGAAGATGCGCACATACGTGTTTTTGCGCGCCGGTCTCTCAGTGTCTTCTTTGCTGTCCACATCTGCCGCTGTCAGCAGAACGATATGATCTCCATCCTGACAGAGAACCTTGAGGCCGATGAAGAGCTGGATCCTCAGAGCGCACACCTCCATGCTGAAGGGCGGACAGGCCTGACGGGAGCACAGACATGTTTACAGTCACACAGGGAAAAGAACGTGCATCACAATCATGAGAACAATGAGATCTGGTGGAGTGACTCTTCTAAAAGCTGGCAATGCAATATTTTATTATATTTTATATATTTATATTTAGTAGTATTTTCTGTATGTTTCCTCTTTCCATAATTGGGAAACGTTTTGTTAGTTTGCTAACTTTTTCCCATTTGGCTTCAGTATTAAGAGCTGTGCTAATGAGCAAGCTTGAAGCACTTGTACATTAAAGTAGCGTTTAGAAAAAACAAAACAACAGCGTGAAACTCGACACAGAGGAGCATAAACACCTCACTGCCAACTAGTGTTTCAGAAGTGTTACTGCAGAGCAACAGAAACAGCGCAGGAGTATGAATGCACAGATACGCGTGTTGCATGCGCCGTGGGTCACGCCGATCCCTCGACGCAGAAGTATCAACCCGGCTTTACTCTGTGCCTGAAAACCATAGAGGACTTTGGACCCGAGTTAATAATAATAATAATAATAATTCCTTACATTTATATAGCGCTTTTCTGGGCACTCAAAGCGCTTTACACAGTGGGGGGTTAAAACAAAGTAATGCAAGAGCAGAGATGTGTGTGCTGAGCTGCGTTACCTTCATGGTGGTGTCGATGTACGGGTCCTGAACCCGAGCTGCTACTGCACTGCATCTGACGGTGAAACACTGCAGAGCGTTCCTACACAAACACACACACAACCTTTTCTCATTTATACTTAAAGCAGTGCGCAGTGGGCAGCACGTTCACCTTACAGCACGAAGGTTCGAGCCTTGACTGGGTCAGTTGGCGTTTCTGTGTGGAGTTTATGTGGGTTTCCTCCGGGTGCTCCGGTTTCCCCCACAGTCCAAACACATGCGGTACAGGTGAATTGGGTAGGCTAAATTGTCCGTAGTGTACGGGTGTGAATGAGTGCATATGGATGTTTCCCAGAGATGGATTGCAGCTGGAGGGGCATCCGCTGTGTGAAATATATGCTGGATGAGTTGGCGGTTCATTCCACTGTGGCGATGCCTGTTTAATAAAGGTACTAAGCCGAAAAGAAAATTAATGAATGAACATTTGTGCTTACTGTCTATAATTATGTGTATACATGCATGGGCAACACAGTGGCTCAGTGGTCGCCTCACTGCAAGAAGGTCACTGCTTCGAGTCCCGGCTGGGTCAGTTACATGTTCTCTGGATGAACTAAACTGGCCATAGTGTATGTGTGAATGAGTGTGTATGGGTGTTTCCTGGAAATGGGTTGTGGCTGGAAGGGCATCCGCTGTGTAAGGCAAGGCAAGGCAAGGCAAGTTTATTTATATAGCACATTTCATACACAATGGCAATTCAAAGTGCTTTACATAAACAAGAATAAAAGAAACAAGTAAAATAAAAATAAAAACAAATAATAAAAATGCATAAAAACAAAACATAACATAAAAACAGGTAAAATGTGATATAAAAGAATGAAGAAGAAGAGAAGAACATGATAGTGCAATCTGTCGGATGCAGCACAGTGCTCATTCAGTAAAGGCACAGCTAAACAGATGTGTTTTCAGTCTTGATTTGAATGTGCCTAATGTTGGAGCACATCTGATCATTTCTGGAAGCTGATTCCAGCAGTGAGGGGCATAGTGGCTAAAAGCTGATTCACCCTGCTTTGACTGAACTCTTGGAACTTCTAGTTTATATGATCCTAAAGATCTGAGTGATCTGTTAGGTTTGTATTGAGTGAGCATATCTGTGATGTATTTAGGTCCTAGGCCATTTAGTGATTTATAGACCAGTAATAATACTTTAAAATCTATTCTGAATGTAACTGGCAGCCAGTGTAAAGACCTGAGGACAGGTGTGATGTGCTCTGATTTTCTGGTTCTGGTTAGAATTCTGGCTGCAGCGTTCTGGATGAGCTGCAACTGTCTGACTGTCTTTTTAGGAAGACCAGTGAGGAGTCCATTACAGTAATCCACCCTGCTGCTGATAAAAGCATGAACAAGTTTTTCTAAATCTTCACTAGAAACAAAGCATCTGATTCTTGCAATGTTTTTGAGATGATAGTATGCTGATTTACTGACTGCTTTGACATGACTGTTGAAACTCAGATCTGACTCCAGAGTCACACCAAGATTCTTGACCTTATTTTTTGTCGTTTTACCTTTAGTGCCAAGGTACGCATTTACCTTGAGAACCTCATCTTTGTTTCCAAACACAATAATTTCAGTTTTCTCTTTGTTTAACTGAAGAAAGTTTTGGCACATCCAATTGCTCATTTCATCAATGCATTGGCAGAGGGTGTCAATGGGGCTGTAGTCATTAGGCTGTAAGGCTAGGTAGATCTGAGTGTCATCAGCATAGCTGTGGTAGGAGATTTGGTTCTTTCTCATTATTTGGCTTAGAGGGAGCATGTAAAGGTTGAACAGGAGAGGGGCCAGAATCGAGCCTTGTGGGACTCCACACGTCATGGGTGTCCACCTCGACCTATGGTCACCTATACTGACATGGTAACCTCTACCTTCTAGGTAAGATCTAAACCATTTGAGGACCGTGCCAGATAGCCCAACCCAGTTTTCCAGCCTATCCAGAAGTATGCTGTGATCGACAGTGTCAAATGCAGCACTGAGATCCAACAATACCAGCACTGTTATTTTACCTGAATCTGTATTTAGGCGTATATCATTGATTATCTTTATAAGCTATATATGTTTTTGTAAAACATATGCTGGTATAATTAGTGGTTCATTGCGCTGTGGCGACCCCTGATAAAATGAATGAATGAAATATATGCATGGAAGTATTGTAATAAATGCTAGTTTAAATTTATATATAATAAAATATATATATATATATATATATATATATATATATATATATATATATATATATATATTACTTTTTGTGTGACTTGTCTTCATTTTATGGGACCGTTAATTATCAAAAGTTGCTGTGTGTGTGTGTGCGTGTGTATGGACAGAGTCTGAACAATCTACCTGGTGATGACGTAGAGGAACTGGTCACTAAGCACAGCCTGGTGGGCCTTTTCTGGGTACTGGTATGTGGACACGAGCTCCACTGAAGACTTTAAGCTGTACATGTAGCCGGTGTTGGGCAAGGAGAAGAAAACAAACATACAATCAGGATCCCCACATCTGGAGATGGAGGATTCTTCCTGTTTACCTGTTCAATCAGACGGAGGAAACCATTGAGTGGAAAACAGGGGTGTGCGAAGGCATGTAACGTGTTCAGTGTTAGTTGAGTGTAATGAGATACTATAATTACATTTAAGGTCATTTTCCACTGTAATTATATTGCACTTGACATGGACTTGACGTGTACTGTCCTGTCAACTGTCTAAAACTAAACTAAAACCCTTTACGTGATCCAAACCGTGAGATTTGTGATCTGTTACAGCACCAGTTTGAACAACTCTTATCTCCTTTACACATGGTAGGTGTTTTAGTTTATTTTGTTTACATATATCCAGATCTATTCAACTGTCTATTTTAGTGTTTCTTAGTTGTGCTTGATTCATTGTGTAAATTTTGGTGTTGTTTTTGGGATGACCATTTTAACAATCTGTCCTGGGACAAATAAACAAATCAAATTAAAGTAAACATCCATCACTGTTCCCTACAAACACATACCAGTAAATATCGGGTGGAGCTGTAGGGAGTGCAAGCGTGTCTCCTCTACGCTGCAGCCTTGGAAGAAATCAGGCGCAAACCTCCTAGAGAGAGAACAGAAAGAGGTGATATCTAGAAAACACCACACAATGAGAACACGGCCCGCTTCTGTTGGGTTTTCTGCATACCTGAATAAAACGTAAACCACAGTGGTTTCTCCTCGACTTTCAGAGTCCATAGCTGTACACTCTGGGACTAAAGTGATCCCGCAGTCCTGCGCTTCAGAACCCAGCATCTCCTGGTGCTTAGGGAACACAAAGAAGTCCTCCTGCTCATGGAGCGGGCTGAAGCCATCTTTCTTCATCTCTGCAGGAGAATACGGAGGGATAAATGTGTGCCGATTACAGTTCAGGACACGTGCATGTTGCTGTTGAATTATGTGCAGTACTGCAAATCAGTGTTGCCAATTTAAAGTCTTTCAAAACCCCTTTAGTGGCAGAAAATCTACTTCTTGGACAGAGCCTAGGTCATGGGACTAATCGCAAGAGCCTAGGTCATGGAATCACTCGGAAAGAGCCTAGATCATGGGAACACTGACAAGAACCTGGGTCATGGGACAAACTGGCAAGACACTGGGTAATGGGACAAGAGCCTGGGTCATGGGACCAATCAGAAAGAGCCTGAGTCATTGGATCACTGGCATGAGCCTGCGTCATGGGACAATAGCCTGGGTCATAGGACCAATCGGAAAGAGCCTGGGTCTTGGCCCCACTCGCAAGAATCTGGGTCATGGGACAAGAGCCTGGGTTATGGGACCAATCGGAAAGAGCCTGGGTCTTGGGACCACTGGCAAGACCCTGGGTCATGGGACAATAGCCAGGGTCAAGGGACCAATGCGAAAGAGCTTGGGTCATGGAACCACTGGCAAAAATCTGAGTCATGGGACGAGAGCCTGGGTCATTGGACCAATCGCAAAAGCCTAGGTCATAAGACTAATCACAAAGAGCCAGGGTTATGGAACCAATCGGAAAGAGCCTGGGTCTTGGGACCACTGGCAAGAGTCTGGGTCACGGGACCACTGGCAAGACCCTAGGTCACGAAACCACTGGTCATGGCCCCACTGGCCCCACGTTTTATTCAGACTGGGTCATGGGACCAATGCAAAAGAGCTTGGGTCATGGGACCACTGGCAAGAATCTGAGTCATGGGACAAGAGCCTGGGTCATTGGACCAATCGCAAAAGCCAAGGTCATAAGACTAATCACAAAGAGCCTGGGTTATGGAACCAATCGGAAAGAGCCTGGGTTATGGAACCAATCGGAAAGAGCCAAATAGAAAGAACCGGGGTCATGGGATGCTGGCAAAAGCCTGGGTCATCAGACCACTGACAAGAGCCCGATTCATGGGACAACTGGCAAGACCCTGGGTCATGCAACCACTGGCAAAAAATCTGGGTCATGGGGCAATAGTTTGGGTCATGGGACCAATCGGAAAGAGCCTGGGTCATGGAACCACTGGCAAGAGACTAGGTCATGTGACAAAAGCCTGGGTCATGGAACCAATCGCAAAAACCTGGAATATGGGACCAATCGGAAAGAGCCTGGGTCATGCGACCACTGGCAAGAACCACAAGAGTCCTGATCATCGAACAAACCACAAAGGCCTGGGTCACTGGACCAATCATAAGAGAATGGGTTACTGGACCAATCTCAAGGGTCTGGGTCAGCAGACCAATCACAACAGACTGGGTCATTGGACCAATCACAGGAGACTGGGTCATCGTACCAATCACAAGAGACTGTGTCATCAGACCAATCACAGCAGATTAGCCTCATGCAAAGGAGGTGTTTGGAAAAATGAACTGCTGAACGAATCGTATGGGAATCGTTGGGGTAATTTTGTAAAAATAAATGCAAATTTTAAGACAAAGAGTTTTTGATCTTGCATTCACATTGTTGGAGACCCCCATATCCAAACTATAAACTTAAGAAAATATATTTTTTATTAAAATAAATGCATAATAGGAGCACTTTAGATATGTTGTTACTGGTGGCGTGCAGCAATACCTGCATCGTCCTCTAAGCTGGTCTCCACCATGATATCTTCAGGAAGCAGAGCGTTTTCTTCAGCAGTCTGAGCACTCTTCTGCTGTTGGACCAGCTTTATGACCAGCACCTCCAGCTCTGTCTGCAGGGCCAGGTATCCCGCACAAAAGGCCACCTGAGATGGGCTCCAGCCCTGGATATGCAGTATCAGAACTCTCTCGAAGTCCAGCACCGACAGCTGCTCGCTCAGAGTCTGCCGCTTCAGACTGAAGACCACCAGACTCTTGGCACTCCCCACCAGAAGATCACCTGCCACAGAACACTCAGTTTGGAAGAGATACTATGCTCGTGTTGTAGTAGTGTTGTTGCAGTATTGTAGTAGTGTTGTAGTAATGTTGTAGAAGCATTGTAGTAGTGTTGTTGTAGTGTTGTAGTAGTGTTGTTGTAGCATTGTAGTAGTGTTGTTGTAGCATTGTAGTAGTGTTGTTGTAGCATTGTAGTAGTGTTGTTGTAGTGTTGCAGTAGTGTTTTTGTGGTGTTGTAGTGTTGTACTAGTGGTGTTCTAGTGTTGTTGTAGTAGTGTTGTAGTGTTGTTGTAGTGTTGTTGTAGTGTTGTAGTAATGTAGTAGTAGTGGTGTTGTAGTAGTGTTGTAGTGTTGTAGTAGTGTTGTAGTAGTGTTGTGGTGGTGTTGTAGTGGTGTTGTAGTGATGTCGTAGTGTTGAAGTAGTGGTGTTGTAGTAGTGTTGTAGTGATGTCGTAGTGTAGTAGTAGTGGTGTTGTAGTGATGTTGTAGTGTTGTAGTAGTGTTGTGGTGGTGTTGTAGTAGTGTTGTAGTGATGACGTAGTGTAGTAGTAGTGGTGTTGTAGTAGTGTTGTAGTGATGTTGTAGTGTTGTAGTAGTGTTGTGGTGGTGTTGTAGTGGTGTTGTATTGATGTCGTAGTGTTGAAGTAGTGGTGTTGTAGTAGTGTTGTAGTGATGACGTAGTAGTGTTGTAGTGATGTTGTAGTGTTGTAGTAGTGTTGTGGTGTTGTTGTAGTGTTGTAGTAGTGTTGTGGTGGTGTTGTAGTGTTGTAGTAGTGTTGTAGTGATGTCGTAGTGTAGTAGTAGTGTTGTAGTGATGTTGTAGTTTTGTAGTAGTGTTGTGGTGGTGTTGTAGTGGTGTTGTAGTGATGTTGTAGTGTTGAAGTAGTGGTGTTGTAGTAGTGTTGTAGTGATGTCGTAGTGTTGAAGTAGTGGTGTTGTAGTAGTGTTGTAGTGATGTTGTAGTTTTGTAGTAGTGTTGTAGTGATGTTGTAGTTTTGTAGTAGTGTTGTGGTGGTGTTGTAGTGGTGTTGTAGTGGTGTTGTAGTGATGTCGTAGTGTTGAAGTAGTGGTGTTGTAGTAGTGTTATAGTGATGTCGTAGTGTAGTAGTAGTGGTGTTGTAGTAGTGTTGTAGTGATGTTGTAGTTTTGTAGTAGTGTTGTAGTGATGTTGTAGTTTTGTAGTAGTGTTGTGGTGGTGTTGTAGTGGTGTTGTAGTGATGTCGTAGTGTTGAAGTAGTGGTGTTGTAGTAGTGTTGTAGTGATGTTGTAGTTTTGTAGTAGTGTTGTGGTGGTGTTGTAGTGGTGTTGTAGTGATGTCGTAGTGTTGAAGTAGTGGTGTTGTAGTAGTGTTGTAGTGATGTCGTAGTGTAGTAGTAGTGGTGTTGTAGTAGTGTTGTAGTGATGTTGTAGTTTTGTAGTAGTGTTGTAGTGATGTTGTAGTTTTGTAGTAGTGTTGTGGTGGTGTTGTAGTGGTGTTGTAGTGGTGTTGTAGTGATGTCGTAGTGTTGAAGTAGTGGTGTTGTAGTAGTGTTGTAGTGATGTCGTAGTGTAGTAGTAGTGGTGTTGTAGTAGTGTTGTAGTGATGTTGTAGTTTTGTAGTAGTGTTGTAGTGATGTTGTAGTTTTGTAGTAGTGTTGTGGTGGTGTTGTAGTGGTGTTGTAGTGGTGTTGTAGTGATGTCGTAGTGTTGAAGTAGTGGTGTTGTAGTAGTGTTGTAGTGATGTTGTAGTTTTGTAGTAGTGTTGTGGTGGTGTTGTAGTGTTGTAGTAGTGTTGTGGTGGTGTTGTAGTGGTGTTGTAGTGATGTCGTAGTGTTGAAGTAGTGGTGTTGTAGTAGTGTTGTAGTGATGATGTAGTAGTGTTGTAGTGATGTTGTAGTGTTGTAGTAGTGTTGTGGTGGTGTTGTAGTGTTGTAGTAGTGTTGTGGTGGTGTTGTAGTGTTGTAGTAGTGTTGTGGTGGTGTTGTAGTGGTGTTGTAGTGATGTCGTAGTGTTGAAGTAGTGGTGTCGTAGTAGTGTTGTAGTGATGATGTAGTAGTGTTGTAGTGATGTTGTAGTGTTGTAGTAGTGTTGTGGTGGTGTTGTAGTGTTGTAGTAGTGTTGTGGTGGTGTTGTAGTGTTGTAGTAGTGTTGTGGTGGTGTTGTAGTGGTGTTGTAGTGATGTCGTAGTGTTGAAGTAGTGGTGTTGTAGTAGTGTTGTAGTGATGTCGTAGTGTAGTAGTAGTGGTGTTGTAGTAGTGTTGTAGTGATGTTGTAGTTTTGTAGTAGTGTTGTAGTGATGTTGTAGTTTTGTAGTAGTGTTGTGGTGGTGTTGTAGTAGTGTTGTAGTGATGTCTATTTCATTTTCAAAAGTATCGACTTCGGTACGAATCGGTACTAAAACGTTAATCAGTTGCTCACTATGAAATGTTTCAGTGTTCGAGTACAGCTGAAGTCAAAATTTGGTCAGCCCTCCTGTTCTTACCGGTGAGACTGCAGCAGGCCACACACAGCGGCGGCTCAAACAGCGGGATTTCTATGATCTCCATCTGCTCTTTAGGAGCTCCGCGGAAGGACGAGCCGCGCAGGAGGTGACCCAGCAGACGCACCCCGACTCGGGTCTTCTCCACGGCCTGGTACCTCCAGTTAGTGTAGGCCCGCAGGTACGTGGCATTGTTCTTCTCTTCTATGGTGACAAGATAATCCCCTGACAACAAAAACACACACACACACACACACACACACACACACAGACACACACATCCTATATGAGTACTAGAGATGCACTGATCGAACAGACGATTTAGCAATTTTGTGTAGCAGTAGTGTTGTAGTGGTGTTTTAGTAGTAGTGTAGTAGTAATGTAGGAGTAGTGTTGTGGTTGTGATGCAGTAGTATTGTAGTAGTGTTGTTGTAGCATTTTAGTAGTGGTGTTGTAGTGTTGTAGTAATGTTGTGGTTGTGTTGTGGTTGTGTTGTAGTAGTGTTGTTGCAGCATTGTAGTAGTGTTGTAGTAGTGATGGTGTTGTAGTGTTGTAGTAATGTTGTGGTTGTGTTGTGGTTGTGTTGTAGTAGTGTTGTTGCAGCATTATAGTAGTGTTGTAGTAGTGATGGTGTTGTAGTGTTGTAGTAATGTTGTGGTTGTGTTGTGGTTGTGTTGTAGTAGTGTTGTTGCAGCATTGTAGTAGTGTTGTAGTAGTGATGGTGTTGTAGTGTTGTAGTAATGTTGTGGTAGTGATGTGGTTGTGTTGTAGTAGTGTTGTTGCAGCATTGTAGTAGTGTTGTAGTAGTGATGGTGTTGTAGTGTTGTAGTAATGTTGTGGTTGTGTTGTAATAGTGTTGTTGCAGCATTGTAGTAGTGATGGTGTTGTAGTGTTGTATGTAGTAAGTTGTAACATGTAGTAAGTTGCTCTGGTCTCTGTGATGTTACTACAACCTTCAAAATATGAGAAAAAATCTTTAGAGATATACGGTAGTGTTTTTATTGATCTTATTGGCTACTGTATGTACACAGTAAACAGGTTTTGAAAAAGGATCACCTGTAGTAAGTTGGTCTGGTCTCAGTGAAGTTACTACAACCTTTAAAATATGAATAAATATCTTTAGAGATTTTAAAGGTACTGTGCGGTAGTGTTTTTATTTATCTATTTGACTACTGTATGTACAGTAAAGGTTGTTTTGACAAAATATCACCTGTAGTAAGTTGGTCTGGTCTCAGTTAGGTTACTACAACCTTCAAAATATCAATAAAAATCTTTAGTAAAGTACAGTAGTGTTTTAATTTATTTATTTGACTACTGTATGTACAGTACGGGTTGTTTTGACAAAGTATCAGCTGTAGTAAGTTGGTCTGGTCTAGTATGTAGTAGTGTAACTGTAGTGTAGGAGTTGTTAGCTGCAGTGTAGTATGGAGTTGTGTAGCAGTAGTAGTGCAGCAGAGTTAGTGTAGTGTGCAATGTAGTTGTGTAGCAGCAGCAGTAATGTAGCAGTAGTGTAGGAGGTGTTTAGCAGTAGTGTAGTATGTAGAGGTGTAACAGTAGTGTAGGAGGTGTTTAGCAGTAGTGTAGTATGTAGTAGTGTAACAGTAGTGTAGGAGTTGTTTAGCAGTAGTGTAGTATGTAGTAGTGTAACAGTAGTGTAGGAGGTGTTTAGCTGTAACTTATTTGTGTAGCAGTAGTGGTGTATCTGCGCACTGACCCACGGCGCTGTGTTGCAGGCTGAGCACGGTCCCCGCGCAGCTGAACCGGCAGATGACCGGACTCTCCTCCCGCTGCAGGTCAAACGCCTCTATCTTGCAGCCTCCAGCGCTCACCACGAACAGCGCCCCGCCGCCGCAGCACACCAGCCCAGGCTCCTGCTCCGCCGACACGATCCGCTGCGCCGCGAAAGGGTGGCAGTTGTAAACGTGGACCATTTCTACAGCTCCGGGACCGGCGGTAGCTACATCACGGAGGAGAATCACGGAAGATGTGAGCGCAAACACCGGGGCGGATCCGGCAGAGTCACGGCTCGAAGCACACGGGTGTTTACAGTGGGCGTGGCTTATAGTGGCCCGGAAGCTGAATGACAATATGGTGCTTATTTATTTATTTATTTATTTATTTATTTATTTAATATTATGCTTGAAAGAAGATACATAATACCAAGTAAACGATACCAAGAAATATACAATTACAAAGAGACCACATAGCAGCATTATAATAAATACATAAAAAACCTTGATAAACAATTATAAAATACAAAACAAAATGAATACAAAACACAATACAAAATAAAATACAGTAAAATAACATCCTCTGTTCATAAAAACTTTAAATATTACATAGTTGAAGAGATTTTTATGACACAAGAACATCTTTGATGTGCAGAAAACCATTAAATGGAAAATCATTATTCCCGCTGACGATTTATTATTATTGTATTAGTCAGTAATTTAAATGTAGATATTTCAAACCTCTTCCAACAATATTTTTATGTAACTTTTTTTCATATACATACATTTACTCACCGGCCACTTTATTAGGTACACCTGTCCAACTGCTTGTTGAATCAGCCAATCACATGGCAGCAGCTCAATGCATTTAGGCATGTAGACATGGTCAGGAGGATCTGCTGCAGTTCAGAGTGAGCATCAGAATGGGGAAGAAAGGGGATTTAAGAGACTTTGAACGTGGCATGGTTGTTGCTGCCAGACTGGCTGCTCTGAGTATTTCAGAAACTGCTGATCTACTGGGATTTTCACGCACAACCATCTCTAGGGTTTACAGAGAATGCTCCGACAAAGAGGAAATATCCAGTGAGCGGCAGTTCTGTGGGCGCAAATGCCTTGTTGATGAGGCCAGAGTTCAGAGGAGAATGGCCAGACTGGCTCCAGCTGATAGAAAGGCAACAGTAACTCAAATAAGCACTCGTTACAAGCGAGCTCTGCAGAAGAGCATCTCTGAACACACAACACGTCCAACCTTGAGGCGGATGGGCTACAGCAGCAGAAGAGCACACCGGGTGCCGCTCCTGTCAGCTAAGAACAGGAAACTGAGGCTACAATTCACACAGACTCACCAAAACTGGACAATAGAAGATTGGAGAAACGTTGCTGCTCTGATGAGTCTCCATTTCTGCTGACACATTGGGATGCTCGGCTCACAATTTGACCTCAACAACATGAAAGCATGGATCATCCTGCCTTGTATCAGCGGTTCAGGCTGGTGGTGGTGGTGTAATGGTGTGGGGGAGATTTTCTTTGGGTCCATTAGTACCAATTGAGCATCAACGCCACAGCCTACCTGAGTATTGCTGCTGACCATGTCCATCCCTTTATGAGCACAGTGTCTCCATCTTCTGATGGCCATGGCTAAGGTGTACCTAATAAAGTGGCCGGTGAGTATGTGAGCTCATATATATATAGTCACCTTGGAACTATAAGGTGCTCTCTGCATTCTCAATGGTTTTGAGATGTTGAGCTTTAAAGTTTTTGCATTCCATAGCAAACGGTATGAGTGTAACATTTTTTTAAAAGTCTTAAAATGTAAACAACTTACAAAGAAAAACATCCTATAATGTAAATAAGTCGTCATTCAATAAGAATATGTCAAAAAAAATGTCAGATAGAGCCTTATAATTCTAAGGTGATGATATATATAAAACAAAAAAACAAGAGAGATGTTAGGATTGTTCAAGCTGTGAGAATAATGTCTCTGCAAAGCAGAAGTGAAACACTGAGGTGTTCTTGAACACCTTGATTAGTTGATCAGCTGTGTTTGATTAGGGTTGGAGCAGAACTGTGCAGAGCTACGGCCCTCCAGGAACTGAGTTTGACACCTATGTGATGAATTATGCATTAATAATGAGCCTCCTTCCTTAACCAATTAGGTGATGGAGTCAAAGACGCCCCTCTGCTTTTGCCACGCCCATATGGAAACGCCCACTTTCAAAGACTCTTTTTTTGTATTGTATTGTTAACTATTAATTCCTCTGTTTTAACTACTCATTGTGTATTTTCGACTTATTTGATGCTTACGTTTCTCTATATTACTACCCGAGATGTTATTTATAAATATATTATTGTTGTTTTCATTAATAAATCAACGAAGCGACTGCTGAAGTAGCATGAATTGAGTTGTCACGAGGAAGGTGTTACTTTTCTCACCGCTGCTCAGAGAACACCAATCACTGTGTAGTAGACGAGCATTTAAAAACACATTTAATTGTAAGGAGTTACTTTTAATTTGTATTCAATAAAGCAGAGACTACTAGAAAACGATTTAAGCTATTATACTTGAGTAAGTTCAGATGTTTGACTAATTTTCCAGATATTTGAATCAAGCCCTAACTAGGTTTTTGGGCCAATGAGCGCCCTCTGGAGTACAATATAATATAGCATGGGTATGAGCGGTCTGTATGTGCTGGATGCGTTTAATAGTGTGATCAATATCACATGCCTCAGTCTTGTGATGATCAGGCAAATATAATTAACCCGCCAGCTCATTTCCCTGCTGTTTCACTTGAGTTACACTGAACATTGCACTGGGGTTGAATCTGCAAGCACCGCAAACTAGCCTATAGCTCCCTGCAAATAACAGTGAAGCGTCGGTGTGTTGAGCACAGATAAGTCTTCACACTGTCTCTCATGAAACTTGGAGGATGGATTACTCTCAATTCAATTCATAGCTGTTGCATACTCCTTTAAAACCTATTAAAGGCTCTAATATTTCAGGAGGAGGCACACAGTTCTGCAGCTTGTAGTCTTTGAAAGTGTGTAGACAGATTTATATGCGAAGAATCTTTTTAATGGTGATTCAAATGCAAGTGACGTTAATTCACACATGAACTTGTCACATCCAAGACAATAAAGAAAACCATTCTGCACTTACTGAGGATGCACCTACCGGCCACTTTATTAGGTACACCTGTGCAGCTGCTTGTTAAATCAAATTTCTAATCAGCCAATCACATGGCAGCAGCTCAATGCATTTAGGCATGTAGACATAGTCAGGACGATCTGCTGCAGTTAAAACTCAGCATCAGAATGGGGAAGAAAGGGGATTTAAGTGACTTTGAGGGTGGCATGATTGTTGCTGCCAGACGGGCTGCTCTGAGTATTTCAGAAACTGCTGATCTACTGGGATTTTCATGCACAACTATCTCTAGGGTTTACAGAGAATGCTCCGACAAAGAGGAAATATCCAGTGAGCGGCAGTAAACTTGAAGTAAACTTGAATCCACTAGAGCAGTGGTTCTCAAACAGGGGTACGCAGCAGGCCAGGCTTCCTTCTAGTGGTACGCGGAGGAATCAAATATGCCATGCTATTTCAAAATTCATCAAAAATGATCTATTTATGAATATATGATGACATATAGCCTATATTTCTGAGGTCCAGGCAACATTTACAGGTTTTGATGAATTGGCTACTATGTGTTAAGACTATATTTAAGTACAGCAGTTTTCTTTTTGTTTTTTACTTTTTAAGTATAGTAACCTACCATTTTTAACATTTAAAAGTACATTTTAATTTAAATGTTGACATTTTTATTTTTATTTTATTTTGCATATAAGCACAGTACAGTGTTGATGTTCAGACTATTTAATGTTTAATATGGCAGATAAGAATAAATATTCTTTATAATAGGGATTAATCTGCCACGATTTTGAACTGTGCAGAGCTGCAGCTGCTCCACTGGGCCTGCTACTGTATTTCAGTACTGCTCATTTTGGTGGTACTTGATGAAAAAGGTTTGAGAACCACTGCACTAGAGCTGCAAAATGAATCAATGCAGCTCAATGTAATTAATAATAATAATAATAATAATACTAATAAAAATTTCAAAACCATGCCATCCATTAAAATAAGTGCATTTTAATGGTGTTTTGGTATATTTTGGGGCCCAAACGTCCTAAAATGCACCCTTTATACTTTTATTTAATTTTTAATTATTTAGATGTTTTTTTTTTTTATATCACATAAAACGTCTTTTCTATGTTCTATTTTAATGCAATATTTACTTCTTAAATGATTAGTTTTCTTAAAATTAATTTACAACTAAAAATTATATATATATATATATATATATATATATATATATATATATATATATATATATATATATATATATATATATATATAAATTAATTTTAAAGAATATTTAAAGGGTAACTAGGCAGGTTAGGGTAATTAGGCAAGTTATTGTATAACGATGGTTTGTTCTGGAGATTATCAAAACAAATATAGCTTAAAGGGGCGAATAATATTGAGCTTAAAATGCTGTTTAAAAAATTAAAAACTGCTTTTATTTTAGTCGAAATTAAACAAATAAGACTTTCTCCAGAAGAAAAAATATTATCAGACATACTGTGAACATTTCCTGAATCTGTTCAACACCATTTGGGAAATATTAAAAAAAGGACAAATATATATATATATTATTTTGACCACTGCTCTATGATTATGGGGTGGTGGATAACAATATTATATTTAAATTTATATTAAATAATATTTATTGTGTTAAAACTGTATTTGTTTGACTCTCACCATACAAAATATGATAGAAAACAATGTCAGATATTGTTTACAGGTATAATTTATACATCTAGATATTTATTGGGGGCTCCCAGATTTCCTGGGCCCCTAAGGGGCCGCTTACCTCGCTTATTGGTTAAATCACCCCTGACTCAAATGGACCATCAAAATAAGTGTCTTGTGTTAATTAAGACTACATCTGTCACAAATATAACTGCAGAGTTTATTCAAATCCAGAACATAGATGAAGCTAATCCCAATAATAAAACCCCCAAATGTAACAGTTTGGCTGAAAATGAACAAACAAAGCCATGACAGACTTTTCATTTTGAGGTGAACGACCCTTTTAACACCCACAAACCAAATTAAAGTGTTCATGACCTTACACTTCTTCCCTTTTGATTTTAATTATTGCCAAAATAAGTCATGGATATTTCAGACAAAGAAGTCAATATTTTTAATGTAGTTCATGACGGAATTAGACAGCAGGGATGCTTTTATGGAAGAAATCTCAGACTGTATGTGTTGTAGTTCTGTTCATGTTTAATGGCGGGTGTAAGGGGGGTCACCAAGCCTTTAGTTCTGTGATTTTGACCTGTTGCACCACTGTTTACTAGCCAGCAGACAGCCGCCGTGTCAGATCAACAAAGCTGTGTTTGCTGATAGCCGCAGGTGAAAGTTCAGTGGTTTGTGAAAGACTTGAACTGCATTTCTCTGCCATGTCTTTGACTGCTTTCTAGCAAACGTGTGTGAGATCTACAGAGATGTGGATGCGGCCTTTCCTCTTGGTTCTGTCGGTGTGTGTGTTTTGGCAAGATGGCAGCACCAATCAAATGCCAGATAAATGCCAGGATGCCGCCGTGATGAAGGCGGCCGAGGAAGCTTTAGAGCAGATCAATGCAGAGAGACAGGAGGGATATATCCTGACACTCAACCGAATATACGATGTCAAACTAGACAAAAAGGTGAGCGTTGATATTACTGCCAATTATGTGGATGCATTTGAAAATGTTAAGCTTTTATATATATATATATATACTGTTTATTACTACTATTTATTATAAATACTGTTGTTTATTATAAATCCTGTTTATTTTTCCCCCCAATTTCTGTGTAACGGAGAGCAGATTTCTCCAGTACATCTCTAATCATAATAGTGTTAATAACTCATCTCTAATAACTGATTTATTTCCTCTTTGTCATGATGACAGTGAATAATATTAGACTAGATATCCTTCAAGACACTTCTATACAGCTTAAAGTGACATGTAAAGGCTTCACTAGGGTAATTATGGTAATTAGGGTAAAGTTAGGGTAATTAGGCAAGTTATTGTATAACGATGGTTTGTTCTGTAGACTATTGAAAACAAATATAGCTTAAAGGGGCGAATAATATTGACCTTATAATGGTGTTTCAAAAATTGAAAACTGCTTTTATTCTAGCTAAAATAAACCAAATCAGACTTTCTCCAGAAGAACAAACATTATCAGACACACTGTGAACATTTCCTCAATCTGTTCAACACCATTTGGGAAATATTTAATATAGAAAACAATTTAAAGGGGGCAAATAGTTCTGACCGCAATTGTATATATACACTATTGGTCAAAAGTTTGAGGTCACTAACATTTTTCAATGTTTTAAAATAAGCTTATCCCACCCACCAAAGCTGCATTTATTTCATCAAAAATACAGTAGACATTGTAAAATAGTGAAGTGTTATTGCACTGTAAAATAACTGTTCAAAAGTAGTTTATCATTTATTTGAATCATTTATTAAATTTTAATTTTCAGCTTCATTACGCCAGTTGATCCTTCTATCACTCTAATTATATACTAGATTACACTATTATTATTATTATTATTATTAATGTTATTATTATTAATGATAATCGTAATAAAAGCAATAATGAATAGAGTAATACTTTATTTTGAAACTACATGCAATAAAAAAGCAGTTATTTAAAATTGTAATAAATATTTAACAATTAAACATTTTTTTATATTTAATCAATGATGATTAGCTTGATGAACAGAATAATTTTCTTTAAAAAGTGTGTGTGCGTGTGTGTGTGTGTGTATATATATATATATATATATTGCAGTCAGAATTATTCGCCCCCCTTTGAATTTTTGTCTTTTTTAAATATTACCCAAATGGTGTTGAACAGGTTGAGGAAATGTTCACAGTGTGTCTGATAATGTTTGTTCTTTTGGAGAAAGTCTGATTTGTTTTATTTGGGCTAGAATAAAAGCAGTTTTTAATTGTTTAAACACCATTTTAAGCTCAATATTATTCGCCCCTTTAAGCTATATTTGTTTTGGATAGTCTACAGAACAAACCATCGTTATACAATAACTTGCCTAATTACCCTAACCTGCCTAGTTACCCTAATTACCCTAGTGAAGCCTTTACATGTCACTTTAAGCTGTATAGAAGTGTCTTGAAGAATATCTAGTCTAATATTATTTACTGTCATCATGACAAAGAGGAAATAAATCAGTTATTAGAGATGAGTTATTAACACTGTTATGTGCAGAAATGTGCAGGAGAAATCTGCTCTCCGTTACACAGAAAATAAGGGAAAAATAAACAGGGGGCGAATTATTCTGACTTCAACTGTATATATATATATATATATATACACACACACACACAACAGTTCTGTCTGGTTCTTGAATCTGATTGGCTAATAGCCTTGCGATATTGTGCAAATAACAGCACTCATCCAGCCTCTTTACCGTGTGTATTACTCTGCCCACATACAGCAACAAGCAGAGGACACTCTACAGTTTGACAATTATTGCAGTTGTTGGGCAACAGAATGTACTTCTGAGGCTTTTTTAGGCGAGAATGTCGTTGTTTAGATTGCAACTATGCAGTTTATTTATAAGGATAGTGATAGTAGAATAGTGCCTATTTTAAAAAAAAGTATCATTCTGGAGCGTCAAATTCAGTGCATTGGCCGCCATCAGCCACAAGATGGCAACAGAGGCCACATATTAAGTCCATTCGTTGGTGAAGTAGCAGCGCTTTCTGCTGTTCTGACGTCAGCTTTCGATGTGTATGAACGGAAAAAGAAAGCAGTTCCTCATACACATGGATTTTTTTTTGGACTCTCCGTGTTTGATTTTCTTTTTATATACACGGTTATGCCGTCAAACTGTTGTATAAACACAATATCACACGATATTTCGATATCACTGTATATCGGCACTGGTGGGACACTCGCCATTCACACGGTGCGTCAGCATCAACTTTTCCTATTCACATTGAATGGGTGACCTCAGGCATTGCGGAACTGCATTGTAGATCCATCGGCGCCACTTTAGTGGCGTTGCTTGCTGCAAAAGTTGGGACTTTCTCAACTTTTGAAGCAGCGATGAAAGCAACAGCCAATCAGATCGCTGTATGCAAATACACCAGCTCAGACAGTGGTCTATTGCTGACTAATTTCTCATTGGCTGGTGCTGCTATGATGATCGCGTCAGCCCCAACTTCAGACACGCCCTCTGTCAAGTGTTGACGTTGAAGCCCTGTGTGAATGGGGCGTAAGGCACTCGAGTCAACACACACCTCCCACCAGTGCTGATATACAGACGGATCACACTGCTACTCATGTGGTATTGCTCATATATATATATATATATATTGGAACTGAAAGATGAAAATACTTTCAACAAAGCTTCAATACCTTGGTTGCACAATGAAGCTTTTTTTTAAATGCTAATTTGGCATGTTCTCATAGGCAGATGGTATAAATCTCTTACACCTGACCATAGATGTTCTGGCAACACAATGTCATGTGATCAGCAGAAAGAAATGGAAATCCTGTGCTGTTAAGGACATTGGTAATTTACCGGTAAGTGTTTTACCAGTTTATTACAACATTAAATTCCACATTTCATGCAATTATTTTGTGAAAATATCTGTGAATTAGCAGTTTTCCATATTTTGTGATTCACGTTTTTATTATTTATATTCTCCAGTTTGTTTATGCTTTTGAGTTGCATTATGGATCTGTCTTCCAGCAACTTTTAACCTTGAAATGTTGAAGAAAACAAACATTTCTGAACATTTTGAATAGTTTAAGGTCATGTATTGTGTGTGTTGGTGTTGTATATTACACTACATATACCTTGTAATAAACTGCAGCACATTTTCTGTAACTTTACAGTCTGATTTGTCTGGATATTATTTCTCATACATTATATTATTACTTCAAACAACTTAAATGTCAATAAAAGTCTCTTTGTTAAGCTGCAGAGTTGAATTTTTAAATAAAAGTGGACAGAGCAGAGATCAGCATCCCAAAATGCAGTTCACCACCGCAAATAAAGCAGTAGTGAATCACAAAACACGGAAACTGTTCATTGACAGATATTTTAGTGTATTTACTTTAAGTTTGAATAACGTTTACAGTTATCTGAACTAAATTAGGCATTCGGGACGTGTGAAGCCTTCGTTTCCCTTGAGAGCACCATCAAAGTTCAGAGTTACAACTGCAGCGTCCAACAAGGTTTGCTGAGTCTGCATTCAACAACACACACACACACACACACACACACACACACACACACTTATCTCCAATATTCCAGACACAAAAATAAGTTTCATCACCTCTTAGAAATTGCCTGGAAATCAATTAGAGCACTGCAGAAACATTTGTCTGAGGGTTTACTTTTGTTTTGGGGGTTTTTATACTTACCGGCCACTTTATTAGGTACACCTTACTAGTACCGCGTAGGAATACTTTTGCCTTCAGAATTGCGTTAATCCTTTATGGCAGAGATTCAACAAGCTGCTGGAAATATTCCTCAGAGATTTTGCCCCATATTGACATGATAGCATCACACAGTTACTGCAGATTTGTCGGCTGCACATCCATGATGCCAATCTCTCGTTCCACCACATCCCAAAGCTGCTCTATTGGATTGAGAACTGGTGACTGTGGAGGCCATTTGAGTACAGTGAACTCATCATCCTGTTCAAGAAACCAGTCTGAGATGATTGGCTGGAAATGGCCATCAGAAGATGGAGACACTGTGCTCATAAAGGGATGGACATGGTCAGCAGCAATACTCAGGTAGGCTGTGGCGTTGATGCTCAATTGGTACTAATGGACCCAAAGAAAATCTCCCCCACACCATTACACCACCACCACCAGCCTGAACCGCTGATACAAGGCAGGATGATCCATGCTTTCGTGTTGTTGAGGCCAAATTGTGAGCCGAGCATCCGAATGTGTCAGCAGAAATGGAGACTCATCAGAGCAGGCAACGTTTCTTCAATCTTCTCCAAGTGTGGTCTTCTGCTGCCGCTCACTGGATATTTTTCTTTTTTCAGACCCAGTAGGTCAGCAGTTTCTGAAATACTCAGACCAGCCCGTCTGAATGAGCTGCTGATAAACCTGTCAGGCTTTATTCTGAGATGACAACCTCCTGGATGTGCTTTATCCCTAACATAACATACCTTCGAATGTTGCATCTGACCAATCTGAGTATTCCAGACAGCTGCGTAAAAATCTGTTAACAGCCACCGGGATGTACTTTATCCCTTACTTTACCTGAAGATCGTCTGTCTTAATGATTTCTCCATGTGTGTAATACACTGAAATAGTGACTTTGTAAAATTCTGACTTTGCCCGGATATTTTCCAGTGACAGCTCGAGCGATATTAGAAGCTTGCCCTGACTGTCCGACTGCAGAACGTCTGGATGATCCAGTAATATCGGAGACCACACAGATGGCCCTGCGCAAATACAACAAAGAGAGCACTTCCCCACATCTCTTCACTCTCGTCAATATAACAGCGGCCAGCATGCAGGTACGTCAACACTGAAGAGTCTGTGAATCCTCTAGATCTGTCCTGAGACACAGGTGTGTGGTGGGGTAAATGTGTGTGTTGTGTGTTTTGCAGTGGGTTGTGGGTCCGTCGTACTTTGTGGAGTTCATCGTTCAAGAGAGCGAGTGCAGGAGAAACAGCTCTGAGATTGACCTGACGCAGTGCCCACCGAAGGACTCACAGTCTGCTGTAAGAGCTCGTTTCATCAGTAAAGTCCAAATCTGAATCCCCTTACGGACATTTACATTGGATTTAGTATTGTGAAACTATGGTTTTACTTTAAATGGCGTAGCAAAACCCTGGTTTATTTTGTAGTTACTAAAGTTTTACTTTAAATGCTGTAGTAAGACAATGGCTAATTTGAAAATGAATATGGTTTTTCGCAAGGCTACACAGTTGAAATCCAAGCATATTTATCAAGTGTGAGTTGAAAGTAATGCCATTAAAACATTCTTGTTTTCCTCCTGAAGCTCAAGGGGTTTTGCTCTGGTTCACACATCACTGCTGACGACACGCTGGAGATCAAAGTTCTTGTAGACGTTAAATGTGAAATCTTTCAGCCAGTGGTGAGTGCTTTACAGTAAATATTGGTTTTAATACAGTACTATAAATATTTATTTATTATATATATATATATATATATATATATATATATATATATATATATATATATATATATAGAGTGCTGCCACTCCCGCAGGAGTGTTACCAGAGCACTCACTTTGCCTGTCACCCTCCAGCAGGAGTCTCCACCACCCTCCCACCTTCCCTGACTCCTGCTGGAGCTGGCCAAATATAGCTCTACCAATCCGAGCTGTGACTCGATGATATTTTGAAAGCTTAATGTATTGACACTTTAATAAACAAATATATATGTAATAATAATAGTAAAAAACATTTTAGAAACTTAATTTTACCTCTCTCCTTCCCATAAAAATGAGCTTGTATGTATGTTGGCCATTTTGGATGCAGTATAAGAAGTGGTTCCTAGCATGCCAGCCAATCAAATGACATGGATGTCCTCTGAACAGTATAACAGGACTTGACAGAGTAGCTCAAAAAGTTCAAAGAAAATTCATGAAAAAGCTAAATCCACCACACTAGTCAATGGGCGGGGTCTCTGGAGTGCCGCCACTTACCAGCTCTATCTCCGTCAGGAGTGTTCCTTGCACAATCGACTCCCCAGGAGTCACCTCCCCATCCAGCCTGAGTCCTTATCACCCCTTCTCTTTTCCCTGACTTCAGCATAATTTTTCCCACCCCACAGCTCTGACTCCCGCAGGAGTCTCCCTGAGCCTTGACTCCCACAGGAGTCTTCATTGCCCTCTCCATGCCAACCCTGCTCGGGTTCCCGCAGTATTCTGTGTCACCCTTTGCTCCCGCAAGAGCCCTCTTTACCTTTTCATTTCCCAACCACTATATCCAGGCATTTCTAGCCATTTGGGGGGAGGGGGGGTCTCTACGAATACATGGCTCCTGTCCAGAGTCATTAAGCATTTTGGGGAGCTCTCGAGAACTTCCTGATCTTGTACCCCCTCACATGCTCATTGACTAGGTGGGAGCCTTGGGCTCAATCATCTCCAAGCTCAGAGTTTTCTCCAGTAAAAGCATGCCAAACCTGCTACTATTATCAAGCCATATGTAAATGTGAACTCCTGAAATACCATTTTACATTAAATTTATTGCCATCCTACTAAAAGCAGCAGCAGATAGTTCACCTCAGATCTTGAAAAATAAAATTATTAGCAGATGATTTAAAGATAGAAGTCAGAACTGTGACTACAACATCAGTCACTCAGACTGTGAGCTTTTAATAAAGTTAAACAGGTTAAATCTGTATTAATTGGAGTTTGACCCTTACTATTTTGTTGGCTGATATTTAATCGTGTCTGTCATTTGGTATGTAAATTGTCGCATCTTGTGTAGTCAGGACACAGTGTGAGTCTACATCAAAATCAGCCAGTTTGGGATTTGTTTTTGTTTTTCTCCAGGCTGTTCAGCAAGAGGTCTCCAGACCTGTGGGATCAGTGCATGTCCTGTCTCCATCCCTCAGTGCACCACCTCCCAGAGCCCCACCGCTGTCCAGTAGCTGTCCAGGGGACCGAAAACACCACCTGGGCCTGAGAGAGCTGGATCTCTAATACAGACATGATCCAGACGGTCTGAAGAAGCACTCTAGATGTTTATAGTGTCATGAGTATTAGCTGCAGTACCCACCAGTCTCACTAGAGGGCACTCCAGCTATATGTTCACTCCACCAGTCATTCACCCGGACTACACACCCCGTCATCTACAGCGGTTAGCAATCTGGATTCTAACACACTTGCAGGTCGCCATAATTAATTACACACACTATTTAAGCACCAGAGACACACTCATTCATTGCTCAGTAGTTTCATGTTAGACATTATCAAGTCTCCTTGTTTTGGTCTGTCTTGTATACACCTTTAGACTAGTGGTAGGCAGAGTGTGGCTTTGTAAGACATTGAAATAGTTGAAGCAAACACAAGCTGGCAGTAGGTGTTGATGGTCCTCAGTGTCTGGTTTCTTCAATGATGTTTTGATTTTCTGAACGCTTCCTTAATGTACAAGTAGCTCAAACTCACTCATTCTGAGGCGGGAGCTGGTGGACGAGCAATTAATTTAATCATGAGGTAAACACAGAACAAAAGTGTGCATCTGGAGCTGCCTCACGGGACACTTGTAAACAATCGCTCCATCGGGCTCATGGTTCTCACCTCTGCCCACATTCATCAGCGCTACCAAGCTGACCAATCACAGAGCTTGCGCTATACATGGTTGTGATCGTTAGTTACACTTTTTAAAAGGTCAGTGTCGGCGATGGCCACATCGAAAGCTATGCGACCGTCTTCAGTTCGCGCTGCACATCAACCACCACATCCCCACTCATCCAAATGCTGGTGGACTGTACATATAGTTGGAGTGCCCTCTAGGCCAGGGATGTCCAAACTCAGTCCTGGAGGGCCGGTGTCCTGCAGATTTTAGCTCCAACTTGCTTCAACAAACCTCCAAGGGTGTTTCTAGGAAGCCTAGTAAGAGCTTGATTAGGTGTGTTTGATTGGGGCTGGAACTAAACTTTGCAGGACACCGACCCTCCAGGACTCTGCTCTAGGGGGTCTGCTGAGTACTTTTACTAATACTCGTGACGTATATATCCTAAAAGACATCAGATGTGCTGTCATTTTAAGGTTCAGATTTTTCCAGAATACAGGTTTCTGTCTGCAGTAGCTTTAATAAAATATGTAAATTACTATTATTGCATAAAAAGAGTGATATTTCACCCTGAAGTATGTTTCACTTTGTTTAAATTTGTGTTTTTGAACAGCTTTTAAATGTTTTTTAAAGCATTGTGACAGTATTATCAACATCTTGTGTATGTGTGTGTGTGTATGTGTGTGTGTATATATCGGCGACGGAGTGGCGTAGTAGGTAGTGCTGTCGCCTCACAGCAAGAAGGTTGATGGTTCGAGTCTCGACTGTGTCAGCTGGCCTTACTGTGTGGTCTGTGGAGTTTGCATGTTCTTTCTGCGTTCGCGTGGGTGACATACAGGTGAATTGGGTAGGCTAAATTGTCCGTAGTGTACGAGTGTGTATGGATGTTTCCCAAAGATGGGTTGCAGCTGGAAGGGCATCTGCTGCGTAAAACATATGCTGGATAAGTCGGCGGTTCATTCCACTGTGGCAACCCCTGATTAATAAAGGGACTAAGCCGAAAAGAAAATGAATGAATGAATGAATGAATGAATGAATGAATGAATGAATGAACAGCACATATGTATGGTCTATAGTGTTAAATCTGGTCATCATGGAGCATTATTTCCTGCACATGACCACACAGAACAACACTGTAGGCATCCAAAGACTTGTAGGTAGTTGTATATTTGGGGCTGGATGCTTGGCCATTTCCTTTTATGCAATATCCATTGGGAGGGTGCTATCTATCGCAAATGGAGCTGTCAGATGAACGCCGCTCACTTTAACATTAATTTAGCCGAATCACTGTGCTTATCACTGGGTGACGAGCTGTTATAATACGCTGAAAGCATTATGTCAATAATATATATAATATGTGATTAATATAACTTTTCTCTAATACAACAACAAACTCTGCACCATATCGGATGTAATTCCCTTGCTGTAAATGTTAGCGCTCCCGTTTCTTTTCTGCAACCTCGCTACACGTGCATCCTGAATGCTTACATTCTAGTAATTCATCTGTTGACGCATGCTCATGGTCCTTATGGGATATCTAGAGCAGGGGTTCTCAACTGGTTTGGCCATGGGACCCACATTTTTACATGGTCATCATATTTTAAGGAACTATAATAACAACTTCAGCAATTGCACTTAATTTGTATTTATTTGTTAACATACACACAGTAGTGACAGATACATCTTAAGACATTTACCAAGACTTACAAATAAACACTATTTTATTGCTGCCATTTAACAAAATGGATCAACTTATAGAAATATTACAAAGTAAAAATGACAAATACTGTTAATAATGAGAAACTGTTAATAAAACATGTTTTCTGGTTTCTGAATGTTGTTTTAATTTAGAAGGTTTCATGCTCTTTTATAAGAGCGCCTCACTACATATGACATATGAAGTTTTTTTTTTCGTCTATATATATATATATACATACTTTACATATTCAGGGTCGTACTTGCGCTTCGACATATTTGTTGCAATAATTAAATGAAATTTCACATGTCAAACGGGAGGGTTGTCACGCACGCATTTCAAAATAAAACTCTGGTATAAGCAAAATAAGTAAAACATTTAACTTTAGTTTTTTTTTTTGACCACACACTCCACAACCCACTGAAAATGTTCCCGCGACCCAGTTGAGAAACACTGATCTAGAGTATATCTCTATGGGCAATAGTATCTGGATGCAGCCTTTATGATGCAGGCTGAGATTGCATCACTCAGCGATGCAATGTCAGACTCAATGCGCAAATATGGTGTGAGTGACGTCACTGTGACGGGTAGGGTTAAGAGAGCGCATTCAAAAGCATTGGATGCAGGTCAGATTGCACTGCATCAGGTCTGCATCAAGACCCCTCTCGTTGGGTCTCCATACCTGCCACTTCACCCAAGCCAACAGCAGGTGGCACTGTCTGACAAAACAATACCCTTTTCAAAGCACCTCTCCAAAAAGAAAAGTTGCGTTTATTGAAACGACATAACCCTGCGAGCTAAGTGGACAAACTGGTTGCGGCAGAAAAGCCCTCCACAAGGAGGTGAGTGAGTTGTCGCAGCCGGCGAGTGAGCGCGAAGAAGAGGAGTTAAAAAAAAGCTTGGGTTAAAAAAAAAAACGCCCCTTTTAACAGGCTGGCTATGATCCTGATATATATATATATATAATTTCTTCTATTTATTTATTTTTTTTTAGGGGGAGCTGTGCCCCAGTAGAGTTTTTGTCTAGCAATGCCTCTTGTCGTCACAATCACCAGCGATCTAATCATCTAATCCTTACAGATCGCTGGTAAACAAAGCACAACAAATCCGCCATTATATAAACTACAAGGTCCAGTCATGCATTGCACACACACACACACACACCGGTTCCTAATCCTTGTTGATTGCTAACACAAATAGCTGTAGCTGCTCAAAGACTAGTTGGACTATTTATACAGCACACACACACACATTGCTGAGTCTTGTTATAATGTGTGTGAACATAACCACCCGTTTTCCTTGGCTTGTCTTGCCGTGTTTTTGATCCTTGCTTTTCGATTGTTTTACGTTTCTTGCTGCCTGCCTGTACTGACCGCCTGTGTTTTGACCACAACTTTGGATTCCCTGTGTACATCTGTTTGTCCCTGTGTTGACCATAATAAACCTGCGTTTGGATCCGCACTTCCGTTGTCAGCGTCGCTTCACATTATGATATTCACATTATTTTTCATCACACAAGAACACCGACACACTGCTGTTACAACAGGACAGTTATTAAAACATTAAAATAAACACATCATCTCAGTCTGAATATGCCCAGGGGCCGGTTCCGGAAACCTAAGCATATTTTGTGCTCTCCAGAAATGTATACAGGGGTACGTATCTGTAATGAGCAAGTTCTCCAGGACCGTACGAACCCTCAGTCTCTGCACATTCATTAGCTGGTTCTTATGACTTATTGAAGCATGCAGACGGCGGCACTTCAAGAGTCTAATTAGACGGGAGGAGTGCGAATCGATCACACTGAAGGAAACATGAAGTCATGGAAGGAGAAACCATAGAAGTGCTGCATTATTGAAGCACAATGAAGATAAAAGAGCAGAGCGACTGAGAAAGACTGAAGAGAGGCGCAACGCACAACCTGGACACTCCAACTCAGGTAAGTGTGTGTGTGTGTGTTTGTGGTTTATTATTATTATTGTGACATATGCTGCAACTACTGTTGCCTTTCTATAAGCTGGCACCAGTCTGGCCATTCTCCTCTGACCTCAGGCATCAACAAGGCATTTGCGCCCACAGAACTGCCGCTCACTGAATATTTCCTCTTTGTCAGACCAAACCCTAGAGATGGTTGTGCGAGAAAATCCCAGTAGATCAGCAGTTTCTGAAATACTCAGAGCAGCCCATCTGGCAGCAACAACCATGCCACGATCAAAGTCTCTTAAATCCCCTTTCTTTCCCCATTCTGATGCTCGCTTTGAACTGCGGCAGATCCTCCAGATGTCTACATGCCTAAATGCATTGATGTGATTGGCTGATTAGATATTTGCGTTAACAAGCAGTTGGACAGGTGTACCTAATAAAGTGGCCGGTTAGTTTATATGCAACAATAAAATTTTGCACGAGTGGGTTCGATTAGTTGCAGGTTCACCACTCATATGAAATAAGTCAGCCCTACCTGCCGGGACAGCAGCTCGTCACATTGTAGGTAAGCATTGCATGTACGAGAAACCTCATTAGGTTGTTTGAGGAACACAGCAAGAAATGGAACACCTTCACTTAAGATTAGAGTCTTGGTAGTTCTTACATATAAAATAGGGCGACACGGTGCATGGCTTCACAGCAAGAAGGTCGCTGGTTTGAGTCCTGGCTAGGCCAGTTGGCATTTCTGTGTGGAGTTTGCATGTTCTCCCCGTGTTGGCATGGGTTTCCTTTGGGTGTTTCCCCCACAGCCCAAACACATGCGCTTTAGGGGACGTGATCAACTAAATTGACCATAGTGTATGAGTGTGTATGGGTGTTTCCCAGTACTGGGTTGCTGCTGTAAGGGCATCCGCTGTGTAAAACATATGCTGGAATAGTTGTCGGTTCATTCCACTGTGGTGACCCCCAAAAGGGAATGAATAATTAAATGAACACATACAATTATTTGCCTATTCTGCAGCGTACTTTATATTTAAAAACGTACACCTATAATGACTTTCAATCATTATAATTACTAATGAGTACAGAAAATTTCAGGGGTGCCCAAACTCGGTCCTGGAGGGCCGGCGTGCTGCAAACTTGAGTTCCAACCTCAATTAAACACACCTGAACCAGATAATCAAGCTCTATACTCCAAAGCTCCAGGCAGGTGTGTTGGAGGAAGTTGGAGCTAAACTATGCAGGACACCGGCTCCTCCAGGACCGAGTTTGGACACCCCTGAGCTACAGTATATATTAAAGGGAGAGTTCACCCAAATAAAATTGATCATAATTATATTTATCTTTTACATGTTTCAAAGTTAAGTTTCTTTATTCTGTTGAATATGGACAAATGAAGAATGTTACAAACCTGTAACCATTGACTTACATTAGTTTATCCTACAGTGGAAGTCAATGGTTACAGGTTTCTTGCATCATTCAAAATGACTAATAACTCAGATATATCCATTGAGGATGAGTCAATTTTAATTTTTGTGTGTGAACTACCCCTTCAACAGTTAAACAGATATCAATCAGATCTCCACACGGGTATGGTACGGCATGCACTTTTTAATTTAGAGGATTGAGACATTTTATTATATGAGAAAAACTGTTTATGCACAATTCAGACTGGATATTAATGCCTGTAAAAATATAAGCGAGCTCAAGAAACATTACAGTCCTCCAGTGTGCAGATAATGCGGTGCGGGCGGGTGAATGTGTGGTAAATAACCTGCAGTCAGGTGGAGTTACGCTGGTGTCAGCTTCCCTCAGGATATTTGACAGCGCTCACACACTAAATCCCACATGCTATCCTTTTTCACTTGGAATGATACTGAGCCTCGCCTTCGACTCGGTGTACATTTCAATCAATGCCTCATTTCATTCTGTTTGTTTGTTTGTCAGAGCTCTTTGTGAACATGGAGACAGATTTGTGGACCGGTGAAGAGGCAGAATGGACTGATCGGAGGTTTCGCTCTTCAATTTCTTTCTCAAGTTTAAGTATTTTCACAGAGAAAAAGTAAACAAACGATGTGGACAGTGTGACTTGTCAGACTTTCATGCAAGCGATTATACTAGTTAATACAGTCCATGCATGAACTATTCACTACACTGCAAAAAGAGCAGTGCTACTTCAACTCTAACAGAGTTCAAATCTACTCCAAATGGGTGAATATTGTCCGTACGGCCGAATGCACTGTGCCGCTTTTTATTTGTGACATAATTTAAATTGATTATTAAACAGTATACCATACAGCTGCCTGCTTTTCCACTATCGTGCCAGATCGTTCAGTATGGTTATGGTTGTTTCTCCACTGAGAACTTTACCAACAGCTGCATGCGCTGCTCAAAGACTTCTTTTTCTGCTGTGCATCGAATAACGACACGCTTAGCATCATCGATGTTCAAAATCCCATAGCTACATCCTATGAAACACAAACTCGCAGACTGGAACCCAGCTTTTTGTTACAGTGTCGTTTAAAAGTTTAAATTGATACACAACTTTAACGCTAGGATGAAAACTAACAACACAGGCTCCTTGTAAATACGTATCCCTGTATACATTTCTGGAGAGTGCAAATTATGTAGCCTGAGCAACTTACAGCTGCATTTCGATGCTACGGGTGGTATGACGCCGCTGACGGCTTCTGATTGTTTTCTTGCTAGCAGCTAACCACTTACCTCTATGTGTACAGCTTTTCTGCTGTTACCAGTTTGCCTAGCAGCTCGCTTCATATGTTGATGGATTTTAGATGCAGAGAGGAGTTAACCACAACTACAGGGTCGAGTCCAGCAAAGAATTATTCCAGAAAGCAGGTAAAGCATAGGTAAAGCATAGTAAGTTGTCAGTAATTCCAAAAATTAAATAAACAAGTAAATAACAGGGTGAGAACGTGATTTAAAAACATGGTAAAAATCAGGTGACTATGAGGGCTTTTTTCTCTACTGGATTGCTTTTGAAAACACTATTGGTTGGGTTTAGGGAAGGAGGAGGGTGCATCAGTCGACTGCTGCCTCTGGTGGATTTGAGTAAGAACAGCGGGCGTGAAGTGCACACTCGAGAGAAATTTGAGATTTGAAAAAGCGTCACTGAAAAAACTGTTGCAGTTTATTTGTGTTGAATTTAAACAAACAAATTAAGTTTAATAATGTTCAACTTAACTTGTTTGTTTAAATTCAACCCAAAATAAATAGTTTACAACCACTTAACATAAAAAAAATTGAGTAAATCCAAGGAATCATCTTAGAATATTTTTTCAGTGCACAGTGGCCTCTGGTGGATTCGTGAAAACAAAAACTGCACACAAACATACCTCCTGTAACATTGTTCAGAAATGTATGCGGGGCACGTGTCCGTAATGAGCCTGGGTTGCATTTATATGGCATTTTATACTATGACATGGGCCTAATTTGACTTCATTTTCTTACAGATCAAGTTTATTTTCAGCAACAGACACTCATGTAGTTCAGAGAACTGAAGAGACAGCTGCGAACACTGTGCAGCAACCAACAATACAAGACCAAAGATGTTTGTTGGAGGAGGTAAATATGGATAATAACCCGCTTAATGTAATTTTAAAGTGACTCATCTAAGAAATTTGTAGCAGTATACAAACATCCGCTCTCCTTTTTCTAAATCATAAAATGATTTATTTTACATTTTTTACATTTTACAAACATAAACAACAATCAGAGTTTGAAAGGAAAAGGGAAAATATAGAGAATAAAAAAGGCAATCTGAATAGGTACACACTAACGCCGTACTCACACTAGGTACAGTTGCCTCGAACCGGGCCAAAGCACGCTTGTCCCCCCTCCCGTCTCCCCCGACGGCCCGCACTCACACCACAATCGGGCCTGTGCACGCTTACGTCATCGATGCTGCACTGTTCAGTGAGAGCTCTCGCTCAGCAGCACAGTGGAGATTTCTCAGTGACACGCAGTCAGATATTTCACCGAACAGATCCGCCACTTTTGGTGCTCATAAACAATCATAAAGCTCTCGTGCTGCAGGAATGAGGAGGTCTGCTGAAGGTGCAGCTGTTGTGCAGTGAGGGGTTTGCGTCTTTAGTAATCTACAGCAGTTTGCGTTCACTGAACAGTAAGAATGATTAATAAATCCGTATGAAACAGTCCTTAAAGTCACGTCTCGCTTTCAGTTTCGGGCTTTGGCGCGTTTTGCATGTTTTAGATACAGTAAAATACGGTAGAATCCCGGGAAAAACGGGAGGGTTGACAAGTATGCTCTATTGACCTTATTCTAAAATGCGGAAGTGCGCCTGTTTTCGCGATTGTCTTAGAACTTCCGTTTCAGTCGCCTATGGGAGAAATGACAAGGAATAATAAACGGCAGAAAACGGTCAAACTACTTGCTCTACAAACAAATGTTTGCATGACTATACAGACCAAGTAGAATAATATAACAAGGAAATATCAGTTTGCAACATCAAACAGCGAAACAAGCAGTTTTTAATGTCTAAAAATAAATGGAAGTGAATGAGACCGGAAGTCTTGCGCCAAAAAAATTCAAATGGCAGCGCCCGCTCGTCTGTGGAGAATAAGGTCTATACTGCTCAAGTGATTTTTAAAGCCCAAGTGAACCACGTTCAGGCCCACCTCTTCCAACCGGGCCAGGGCCGCCCAAGTGAACCATGCCTGAGCCCAATTCAGCGCACTCACACTTCACATTTTGGATGGCATTGTGCGAGTACGCCCTTAGATATTCATCAACAACACTGTAAGTAAGGGAACACATCAAATAAATAAATAAATAAACTAAGTACATAACTAAATGAAGGACAGAAGCCTACTTGTATACAACAACCTCAATGTTAAAATTCAAGCCAATTAATGAATACAAACTAGAGTTTAAAAGCGTGAGGCACCAGTGGCGCCATACTGGGGACATTCATAGGATGTTTTTAAACCCTTTTCAGTCTGGCCTGTCATCTTGGACCATTTTTCTTAGGGAGACCCGACTGGGGGCATTTAGCCTCCTAGGATCATCCAGAAAGTGACAGTAGTTCATCAAAATAAACGTTAGTGCTGATATCCTAATGGTTAGTGCGGTGCCAGCTGTGCAGACTTTTCTTGATCCCATCCCTTTCTCCCTTTTTTCTGCTTCCTGTCAATATGTACAGCCTATCACAATACGTGAAGCTTACTTATAAACTAAATCCAACAGGATCACGTGTATATGATTGATCACAGCTGGTCCTGCATTATCCAATCAATGATTGACCAATCAGACGATTCGTAAGCCACTATAAATACTCTCAGCTCCATATCACAGCCACCTTCGTTTTGAAGAATCCCCCCTTCCACCCCTACTCCTGGTGGTGAGCACTGTTGCCTCACAGCAAGAACGTCACTGGTTCTAGTCCTTACTAAGCCAGCCGACGTTTCTATGCAGTTTACACGTTCTCCCCGTGCTCACATGGGTTTCCCCTGGGTTCCCCGGTTTCCTCCCACCGTCCAAAAACATGCAGCTTAAGTCAATTAACCAATCCAAATCAGCACATAGACATGCTGCTAGTCAGTAGTTATCTCTTAGAGCGATCACTATCTGTTCATGAGCGACTACAGCAGGGGAGTTCTCCAGATCTGCCTGAGCTCAAACTCCCCTCTCGCCCTGCACACGGGAGGGAGCCCTTTTTGCTACATTCTCAAGTATCATTTATTACTGTCACTAATTTTTAAAAACAAAACTGACTGAACTCTTGATCTGTGTTGTGTAGCTCGCTCGTATAGAACAGGACCTGAAAGAAAGCATCCAAAGAGAGGAGCAGAGGCAACAAGAGCAGGACCAAGTAAGGCAAGAAGAGAATCGCATTTGCTGGAGAAGCCTGTCATTCCTCCGACTGAACCAGCGTACAGCAAAGTATGACCTTGTGTTTACTTCATCTCATGCCTGATATAAACGTCAGAAACTTCCATGTCAAATATAAGATGTGGGCGACGCAGTGGCGCAGTAGGTAGTCCTTTCATGGTTTGCATGTTCTCCCTGCGTACGCGTGGGTTTCCTCCGGGTGCTCCGGTTTCCCCCACAGTCCAAACACATGTGGTACAGATGAATAGGCTAAATTGTTCGTAGTGAATGAGTGTGTGTGGATGTTTCCCAGAGATGGGTTGCAGCTGGAAGGGCATCCGCTGTGTAAAAGCATGCTGGATAAGTTGGCGGTTCATTCCACTGTGGCGACCCCAGATTAATAAAGAGACTAAGCTGAACGGAAAATGAATGAATGAATAGAAGACGTGGTCAAATATGACACTCATTGAGGTTCAAGCACAAGTAGCCAGTGTCAACATTAGACTTACCTAAAGACTGATCTCTTTTCAAATCAAATTAAAACAGAAAATACAAAGCACAAATAATATCAACTCTTCCATCAACTGAACAGCAAAAGCTTACACACACAATAACATAAGGGTTGAATGGTCAATTGGTCTTAGAGGAGCTAATAAAATCAGGTAGACGTATCAGAAACATGCACACAGTTGAAGCCAGAATTATTCGCCCCCCTTTTAATTTATTTCTCCTTTTTTAAATATTACCCACATGATGTTGAACAGATTGAGGAAATGTTCACAGTGTGTCTGATAATGTTTGTTCTTCTGGAGAAAGTCTTATTTGTTTTATTTGGGCTAGAATAAAAGCAGTTTTTAATTGTTTAAACAGCATTTTAAGCTCAATATTATTCGCCCCTTTAAGCTATATTTGTTTTGGATAGTTTACAGAACAAACCATCATTATACAATAACTTGCCTAATTACCCTAACTTTACCCTAATTACCTTGGTGTAGCCCTTAAATGTGACTTTAAGCTGTATAGAAGTGTCTTGAAGAATATCTAGTCTAATATTACAGGGCTCAACAATAAGGACTGCCCGCTGGCCCGGGGCCAGCATGCAAGAAGCTCTGGACAGTATACAGAATGTTTACTGGCCCGATCGGGGCTAGTGCTGCCATGTCACAAAAGTTTAATTTGGCTGCGACTGTTTGTAAATTGTGTGCTTTCATGCCCAGACGTTTGTTTGGGAACCTGTCTCGTTTGTCCAGTAAGACCGGTTCGTGGGGCATATGTGAATCCCGCAATCGTGCTCGAGTCTGCGCCAAATCAATCGTCCTGAGGTCGCCAACATCAACTCAAAGGCCATAATTTATTAAAACGTTGGCTAATATGATTATTATGTATTTTAAATCTAGGTTTACAAAAAAAAAAAAAAAATATTGACAGTATTATAGACTGATTTAATGAGCCGGTTTATAAACTTAGGCATTTTGGTGGGTTTTAAACAAATAAAAAACATAAAATTGTTATAGTTTTCACTAAACCACACATTAAACAATTCACTTTATTTGATCTGATCAGTATTGTATTTAAATCAAATCATTTTTAAATTGTCAGTTGTTTTTAAAGAAAAGTTATGCTGAAAAACTAAATGGCTGACTTGTTTTGGTGGGAGCAGAGAAAATTTTGGCAGGGCAAGTAAAAATCTAAACCACTTGCCCGATTGGGCCAGTAGAAAAAAATCCCTGGCGTTGAACCCTGCATTATTTACTGTCATCATGGCAAAGAGAAAATAAATCAGTTATTAGAGATGAGTTATTAACACTATTATGATTATAAATGTGCTGAAGAAATCGTCTCTCTGTTAAACAGAAATTGAGGAAATAAAATAAACAGGGGGGCGAATAATTCCGACCTCAACTGTATGGCCTAATAATATAAGATTTATGAGATCATTTATTTTAAAAAAGTAGGTCTTGCACTTTCAGTAACCACACACCAAACTAATATTTTAATAGAATCCTATTGAATAATTTGGGGCGGTTTGGGGAGCTGTGGATTGATGACATCTGAAGCACTGAGAAAAACACATTAGTGTTAAGTCATGTGACATCATGCGGATGCATTTCTACATGGCATTGGTAAAAAGAAAACACATCTAACGTATGCTCATTTATTCCCTGTGTTTCTTTCCAGGCCCTGGGTGACGAGCTACTATAAGAACTTTCCAATGCACATCTACTGCCTACCGATAAACACTGTTGTCCAAAGACAGAACATGAAGAACACAAACCGATGACTAAATGATGCTTTTAATAGCCAACAATTACAGTAAACAGGAGAGAAAAGAGAAGTAATGCTTTTAAAAAGCCTCTGAAGATCCTTAGCAAGTTGTTTTAATCAGAGATCTCACACTCTCAGAAATAAAGGTACAGGAGCCGTCACTGAGGCAGTACCTTGAGAAACGGTGCATATTTGTACCTGAAGGGTCCATAATGGTACCTTAAAGGTCTTTTTAGTTACATTTGGGTACTAATATGCACCTTTAGGTACCATCAAAGAGCATAGAATCACCAAGAGGCGACACTCTAGTGCAATATGGGAAACAGCCACTAGATGGCGCAGCAGCCATTTTTGAATGAAAACTCCAATAGAACAGCAGCATATTATAAACCTGTAAAATAAACTATTAAAAGTGCTGATAATTGTGATAGTAAGTGTTGTATTGTCGTCTTTCAGGTTGTATCTCAGCCTTAATGTGCTTTTTAAATAAATAAATAAAAACAAAGCAGTTTGTCATCGCGACAGAGAACAGTGGGCAGATTTGGCCAGGATGTCAGGGATAAACCCCTACGCTTTTCGAAGGACATCCTGGGATTTTTAACAACCACAGAGTCAGGACCTCTGGGTTTAATGTCTTATCCGAAAGACGACGCTCACTGAGCAGTATAGAGCATACCTGTCAGCCATCTCCCATTTTCCCGGGATTCTCCCGTATTTTACTGTTCTATCCCGCTATCATCCGTAAAGGTATTTTCCCGTATTTCTCCCGTATTTTTGGTCTTTCTCCGAACAACCGAGCCTCTCTATACGCAACCCATACCGCCGAACCACCAGGGGTCGCCCCTTGCTCTAAAACATGAGTCTGTTCTGTGCTTTCGCTTTGTTTAGGAATGAAAACACTTATAAATATTAAAAACGGCGCGATTCCATTTCCTTTTGATTACAGGTGCATTCGCCCATCCTATACAATCCTCGAAACAGTCATATAACCTAATGGTGCGTGACTGTCAGCTGACGCGCTCCAGTTATAAACAGACGCTGTTTCCCAAACGGATTCTGTACAAGCGATTTGAAGCGGAGAGAAAGTCTGGCTTTTGTGTGTTTAAACAGACACACACATAATTAATAATAATAACATATAAAGATGTCGATCTTGGTGGGGTATTTTTCCCAAACACAACTAATTTAATCTTAAATGAGCATAAATAGTTAGAAAAGCAGTCGAATGCTTTCATTATAACATTAGATGTGTGCATGTTTAAAGGGACACCTGTTATTTAATGTAATGAAAAATCTTATTAAATGAGAGATTCATTCGCTGCTCTTTAATCAGAATGTATAAGTTATACAGTGGCTAATGAGCTCGATTCGGTTTCATCATGACAGCCAGGGGCGCAACTACACATATACTGAGAGGTATGCGGGTTCAAGTTTTGTAACTAAAATAAAATAGTTTTGAATAAAAAAAAGTTACCAAAAGGCCTTATGTATCAATATGACACATAATAAATTTATAAAAACATGTATATTGTATAAAATGGATCTTGATAGAAGGATTAAAAACATTTGTTCCAAAAAATGTGAATATTCGGACAATTTGTTCATGTGTCAACTTTAACAGGGTTAAGAATCATTATAATCAAGTATATAATATTTATATAGGTGAATTTTTAATCCAAATATTTTATCTGAAATATCGGTTTATGTGAAATAGGTCTGTACTTACATAAACATACATTTTGTGTGATCCCTCTTATTTAGGCAAAATAATTAAATAATTAATAATAAATAAAGAAAAAATTCAGATTAATCTTATAACTTTTGACCTCAACTGTACTGTATGTATAATTTGAGTTTTATTTTGATAAAAATTGTAAAAAAAAAAAATCTAAAGTTACATTTACATGAACACTTTACACTTGGCTCTGCGACTGCATGTTATTGTGTTGATTTTGAATTAAAATGTGTGTGCCAACGTATGCAACTCATGGTATAATTTTTTATTTATTAAAATACAATATTATACTCATACAAAATGCAAAAAAAAAAACATTTTTAACAAAACATATTTATTTTTTTTATTTGAAACTTTTAGTAAGGATAATTTCAAAAATAGTTTTGGCACAATGGCGCCCCCCCATGTGTGGATCCCCTATGCGCCGCATATACTGCATACCCCCTTTTTGCGCCACTGATAACAGCTATTGATTTTAATAAGCTGAACTGTTTGCTAATGTATTTGCTGCTGATGTATTTATTTATTTTTCTTCTGTTAATAATAATTTTAAAACATATCAAAGACCATTTAACTGTTTATTTACAATGAAGCAGCTCCACATGAACATATTTAGTAATTTGGGTTTTTTTTTAAGGGGGAACCCTTATTATGGTGGGCTTACCCCTTATTTTCACATCCCAATGTTGACAGGTATGGTATAGAGTCCCCGTCACTATACTGGGGCATTAGGACCCACAAAGACCGCAGGTTGTGCGCCCCCTGCTGGCCTCACTAACACCACTCCCGGCAGCAACCTAGCTTTCCCATGTGGTCTCCCATCCAGGTACTGCTTCACTTCAGTGGGCGACCATGTGAGAGTTGCATACTAAACAACATAACGATCTGTTAACAAGGAAGCAGTGTGTCCCAAAGCTTGCATACTCTTCTTACACACTCAAAAGTATAGACTTTTCCTTCACAATTAATGTACAAACTTTTAGGGCGTAGTATAAATACGCAAATCGGGACTCAGATGAATTTTTTGCCATATTTTCCACCACAAATTTCACACTTTTTCAGGAAACGTTATAAATTAACCGCCCCCCCCCCCCCCCCCCCACACACACACACACACACACACACTTGTGCAGTACTGTTTATAACTACATTTAGCATGAACCATCAAGTTTCCTTTCAAAGTATTTATTGATGTACTGAACAATAAAAAACAAAAACAAATCCCAAATTTCAAACACAAAACAACACGTACATCTTGTCTCATTTAAATGCTTAACATAAAGATATATCTTTCAACACAAAGAGCCTTTAGCACAGAAAGCGAACTGAAATGGTTTAACTAAAGATTCATGCACAAAGATTATGCAGTGGACTGCACCGCAGAAGCCCATGAGGAGAGACGGGAACACCAGCGCTCTCCATCTCAGCATCACGCCCTCAGGATCACACGCCAAAAACAAACACTTAAACAGTCAGCTGTTATATCCTACGTAAATCATTAAACAAATGCTTAAAATAATGATAAAGTACTTTAAGAAAAGAAAAGAATATAATATACGCGTCCCGTCATTATTGCAAAGTCACGTTTGCAAAGCGCTGCACGTCGGCACTCCTTCAGGCCTTGTGTGTTTTGTTCGTCTTGAAGGAGACCTGTAAAACTCGGTCCCCGAGTCGATACCCATTCAAGCTGGCGATCGCTACGGCGGCTTCGTCGTAATTTGTCATGGTCACAAAGCCAAATCCTTTGCATTTATTAGTGTTGAAGTCTCGTATGACCTTCACGTTGGTCACAGCACCAAACGGGCCAAACATCTGCCAGAGGACGTTCTCGTCGGCGTCCGGTGCCAGATTATATACAAAAATGCACCAGCCTGTGCCAGCATGAGCGGGGAGATTGATGCCCGCCAGACTGGTGACCCCGTCGATGGTCATGGGGGAAAACCTACTGCCGGAAAAACAAAGACAGCATTTCAGCTCAAACTGAGTTAATGCACCAGTAATCACATGCAAATGTCAACCTTACAGAAGAGGACGTGCACGCAGAGATCTTTTCCCTTTCGTTTTCTTGTGATTAGGGATGCAACGATTATATAGTTTAGTTGTACGGTTATAGTCTGAGAAATAATCACGGTTTCACGATTATTATGCCTTCATTCCATAAAAAACACTACTAGTTTAGAAGAAATCACATGAAACTCCTTATATTTTACAGTGTTGCTTATTGCTGCTCAGTAAACCAATTATTAATTATCGATAAGATGCTTATGATAAGCCGTTGTTTACCTTCAACTTTGCATGTGCCCGAGAAACAGCCTGTGCGCCATCACACACACATATCATGTACATCTCGACATGCGAAAGTGTTTCTCAATGTGTTTTGAGTAGTGAGTTGTTCACAATACTGATCATCCACAGAGTTTGTAATTTAGTCAAGAGTTTACAAATACAAGCGCAGCCGATTAGAGCTCATTTCTGGTTAATGATGTCAGAATTACTGGTATTTTGGAATGGATGTGTGAACGCTCTTTTCCGGAAAATTCCGTAACGTCCTCGCCTGTGTGAACAGCACTTTTTTCAATTTACCGGTAAAGTCATTCCGTAAATTTTCCATATATTTACCGATATCACTGTCCGAAAGGGGCTACTGTCATGTGGTGTGTTGCTGTCATTTGGTGTGATGCTGTCATTTGGTGTGACGCCGTCATTTGGTGTGTCGCCGTCATTTGGTGTGTCGCCGTCATTTGGTGTGTCGCCGTCATTTGGTGTGATGCCGTCATTTGGTGTGTCGCCGTCATTTGGTGTGTCGCCGTCATTTGGTGTGTCGCCGTCATTTGGTGTGATGCCGTCATTTGGTGTGATGCCGTCATTTGGTGTGTCGCCGTCATTTGGTGTGTCGCCGTCATTTGGTGTGTCGCCGTCATTTGGTGTGACGCCGTCATTTGGTGTGACGCCGTCATTTGGTGTGTCGCCGTCATTTGGTGTGACGCTGTCATTTGGTGTGACGCCGTCATTTGGTGTGACGCCGTCATTTGGTGTGACGCCGTCATTTGGTGTGACGCTGTCATTTGGTGTGTCGCCGTCATTTGGTGTGTCGCCGTCATTTGGTGTGACGCCGTCATTTGGTGTGTCGCTGCTGATATTACATTTCTCATTATCCTGCTGCCTTTGATGTGCTTGAATGACGTATCTGCTATAAACAATCCCACTGTTACATTATGACAAACATTTATGGTTTGCATCAAACAAAAATGAAGCATTGCAGTAAGAAATTTAAATGTTGCACCATTGTTTTTATATGCATGTCAATTTAATAAACAAAGATCGGACAAAAGAAAGTGTCTCACTTCTACCCCTCTTCAAACGTTTGGTTTGTGCCGTTTTAAATGCTCAGTCTTAAATCGAGATGTGCCGATTTACATTATTCTATTTGTGCATGGAATAAAGCAGGCGAGTCGGCCGGCACAATATACACAATATTGGAAAATACGGAAATCGGAATCACATCCCGGAGTATGTATTTGGTTTTCTTTTTCTAGTTTAAGTCTGTGTCAGTGATTTACCCTCCTGGGAAATATTTCCCAATAATGTTAAACAGATTTAGAGATTTTTCACAGTATTTTCTATAATAATTTTTTTTTTCTGGAGAAAGTCTTTTGTTTTATTTTGTCTAGAATAAAAGCAGTTTTTAATTGTACTAAACTCATTTTAAGGTCAATATTATTAGCCCCCCTAGGCAATATTTGTTTTGGATTGTCTAAAATACAAACCTTTGTTCTACAATGACTTGCCTAATTAGGACGGCAAATCAATGCCAAAAAAAACGAGTGCATATCATAATTCGCGCAGCAGGTATGTTCATGAGGGAGGAGAAGTGAGCCGCGAGCAGATTACACCCCATTCAATTAGGACATCATGGGTGACATCAGGCGTTGCCGAACTGCATTGTGGATCCGTCGGCACCGCTTCAGAGGCGTTGCTCGCAGAAGTTGGGAACTTCTCAACTTGAGTGGCAACAGACGTGTCAGCCAAGACCAGCTCAGAGAGAAGCCGATTGATGAATAATTTCATTGGCTGATGCTGCTATGATGATTACATAAGCCCTAACTTCAGACACGCCCTCTGTCAAGCGTTGACACTGAAGCCCAGTGTGAATCGGGCGTTACAGGCCTACACACAAGGAAACTACAGCTCTCGCGAGCACACAGTGGATCTTTACGAGTGCACTGAACTGATCCACAGTGAGGAAACAGGCGCTCATGAGCTCGTCATAAACTCTCTCGATCAGCTCTCACTCTTTCTTCTCTGCTTGCGCAAAACCTTTTGGATTTTTGTCAGCCTTGGGGCAGGACTATCATCATTACTATCAACGCTATTGGTTACTCTCCATTTCCGGAAGTTAGCCAGGATTGGACGCAGGTTAAAAGATCACGCCATAAACGTGCATAAACATTACCGCTGCGCAAGATTATTTTTGGCATTGATGTGCCCTCATACCTAGTTACCCTAACATGCCTAATCAACCTAATTACCCTAGTTGAGCCTTTGTCACTTGAAGCTGAATACTAGTGTCTTGACAAATATCTAGTCAAATATTGCGTGCGGTCATCATGGAGAAGACAAAAGAAATCAATTATTAAAAATTTGTTATTAGGACTATTATGTTTAGAAATGTGCCGAGAAAAGAAATCTTACCTATTAACAGAAATTGGGGAAAAAATATGCAGGGGGGCTTATAATTATGATTAATCATGACGCGATTTTGCTGTCAAATTATTGTATAAATGCAATATCACACATGTAGTATTGCGTTATGGTGTATATAGTGCCGATATAAAGCCACATAACATTGCTACTTGTGTAATATTAGTCAGACATATTTGCAAGAGCAAATCCCTCGCTGAAGACACTGAAAAAACGGTTCGTAGATGCTGCTCTCTTTATAGTTTGTATGTGTGCTGCACTAGTTCTGGTTTCCCTTTGTGGAATCACAATACAGAAACTACCATCTATTGGTGAGGAAGGATACATCATGCGGGTGGAGGATGCACACTCTCTTTCGGGTCAGCCATCACCACTTCGGTTTTCACACGCAGCTTTTTGAACTAGACCGGACCAGATGCAGCCAATACAAGGTTTACATCGCCGCCAGTTCTTTGACATTGGCTTGGTGTGTTGCTTTGCGATTCCCCAAAAATAAATAAATCGCATACATTTCAAATGACTTCATAATTTTGAATAGATTTTCACTTGTTCCAAACCTGTTTGAGTTTCTTTCTTTGGTTGAATACTATTTTGAAGAAAGCTAAAAACCTGTAAACATCAACTTCCTTAGTAAAAAATTGCATGGAAGTCACTGGATGCAGGTTTCAAAATGTCTTCTCTAGTGTTTAACAGAAGGAAAAAAAAAACTATGGGCTCAAAATTTCAGTTTTGGGGGAATCATCACTTTTTAAAGACAAAAATATTAATTAGGGGTGTGAATCTACACTGATCTCACAGCTCGGTTATGATTATCATGCCATCGATTCGATTCAATGCAATATATTGGTCTGGATCCACAAGTATCACTTTAACAGCTCACAAACAGGCCAGCGGGTCAAATGTCCAAAGTCAGAGAGAGAGAGGGGTAAAGATGGAGTTTTACAGCATTTCTCCATAGTAGTGTAATAGCGGCTCGTGTGCTGTGCCGCCTTCATTGTCAATAAGACTGTCCAGCAAACTCACAAGCAGTTGAACTGTGCATAATTATCCACCATAATTACTCGCCCTCGCATCCTTCGCCATAGTATTCTACTGCGACATCGCGCATAGGAAATAAATGACGTCAGTACATAATAACAGGTTATGATGCATTACTGAACCAATACTGAATGGTCTCCATCTGCATAGCAGTGCACCGAAGAAACAATTACATTTTACACCCCTAATATTAACACTTATAATAAAACAAAACCAACTTGGATTTCACGAGGGAAACATTCATCTGGAGCTCCGTCATATCAAGACAACTCTTTACAATAGGGTTATATTAGTTCATGCAATAACTAACAAGAGCAAACGATGAACTGTACACTTACTACAGTATTTATTCATGTTAGTTAATGAAAACGACAGTTGTTTATCGTTATTTCATGTTACCTCACCGTGCATTAATGTAAACAAGCATGAATTAGTATTTTAATAATGCATCAGTAAATGTTGAACTATGATTCACAAATGCTGTACGAGTATTATTCATTATTAGTTCATGTTAGTGAATACATTAACTAATGAAACCTTATTGTAAAGCGTGACCCATATCAAATCAGCACTCTAGGCCAATTTCCTTCAATCTACAGCTCAAAGTAACCTACCTCTTAACTCCATAGGCCATGTTTAGCAGGTTATCCAGCCTGAAACACACACATACACAAACACACAAACAATAAAACAACACTCAAGTCAAGGTCATGTCCAGGTCGATGAGCGTGTGCTGATGGGTACCTAAATCTCTGGGCCTGCTGGGCCAGTGGTCCTGGGTAGCGTCTGTTGGGCGACTGGTACAGGTGGGACAGGAGCGCCTGGCTGCTCTTCTGGCTGGGATTGTTGGCAAACTTCACTGTGATTGGCTCAGTGGCACCTGGAGGTTTCTGTCCGTTCAACCCTTTGATGGCCTCCTCAGCCTCAACACGCCGGTCAAATCGGATAAAGCCCACCCCTCGGGACACACCTGAACAGCACAGAGGACGACCGTTAACATGATCAGACACGGATCAATTATAATAAATTATATACACAAGTTAGAATCTCAAAACAAACAAATTGAATCTGTGAGATTTACATTACAATGATCTGAATTAAAGCGATCTAAATTAAAATGATAATATTAGCATTACACTAATCTGATTTAAAGTGACATTTGATTTACATTGATCTGAATTAAAGTGAACTGAATTAAACGGATACATCAGATTAGTGTAATGCACATGTAAAGCAAACTGAATTAAATGGTAACATTTGTATTACACTGACCTGAATTAAAGTGAACTGAATTAAACGGTGACACTTGCATAACACTGATCTGAATTAAAGTGAACTGAATTAAAGTGATCTGAATTAAAATGACATTTGCATTACACCGATCTGAATTAAAGTGAACAGAATTAAACGGTGACATTTTCATTACACTGATTTGAATGAAAGTGATCTGAATTAAAGTGACACTTGCATTACACTGACATGAATTAAAGTGAACTGAAGTGGTGACCCTTGTATAACACTGATCTGAATTAAAGCAAACTGAATTAACCGGTGACATTTGCATAACACTGATCTGAATTAATTTCCCAGAGATGGGTTGCAGCCAGAAGGGCATCCGCTGCGTAAAAATGTGCTGAATAAGTTGGCGGTTCATTTCGCTGTGGCGACCCCAGAGACAAGAGAACCGACAAGAGAATGAATGAATGATCTGAATTAAAACAAACTGAATTAAACTGTGACATTTGCATTACACTGATCTGAATTAAAGCAAACTGAATTAATTGTTTACATTTGCATTACTTTGATCTGAATTAAATGGTAACATTTGCATTGTTTTTGAATCTGCCACTATGCTGACACACAGGCGTTTGTAACTTCGCCATCTGTTGAAAAGAGCAAAATCTCATTTTAATTTATAGAAATGCCACAATTAGGATAAAAAGCCTTAAAGTTCAAAATCTTGCATATTGTCAGCGGCTTCGTCAAACGTGCACATTAAGGGACTATCATTATATTATATACACATGGCCTAGTAGGTCTACAGTTAAATCCCTGAATGACGTCCGGAATGAAGCAGTAACTGCTCCTTGTGCACAATGGTGAACACTCAAGGTGCAAAGCATCAGGTCGTTAGCTTTGATTATGATGAACCTCACTATGTTAACCGAATTAACCTAGTTAAGCCTTTAAATGCCACTTTAAGCTGAAGACTAGTATCTTGACAAATATCATTTGCATTACACTGATCTGAATACAACAATGGCACAAATGAACAGCGAATGAACAGGCTTGTGAAAACAATAAAGGTGGATCCAAATGCCATTGCTTTTGTGGCTGACTGCACCATGACGTAGCAGTGCAGTTTCTCCCACCTCACCTGTGACCTGATCCACGAGGATCCTGGAGGTGATGATGCGTCCGAACTGAGAGAAGAGCTGCTCCAGCTCTTTCTGGGTCATCGTTTTAGGAAGACCGCTCACATACAGGTTAGCATCTCGAATGGAGGCTGAGCTCGGTCGAGCATAAGACACCTGGACAAACACAAACACAGTCAGGGCTGCACAATACATCGCTTCAGCATCGATATCGTAACGTGTACATCTGCCATAGCCACATTGCAAAGATACGTCATGTTGAGTTGAGAATGTTGCTTCAATGTTGATGCAGAGTTTAAATTACCATGGAGTGAAATATTATCATTTGTATGTCTTTAAGGCCTGCGAGAGATTAGTATTCAGGCACAAACATTGTTACCAACTGGAAGCGTAAAAAAAATGTACTATAATCTTTATACAATTTAAACTTTGCAGTGTAATTTCTACATTTACTTAAAACAAAACCCTAAAGCACCCACAGTTTATTTAACTTATATTAAACTTTACACATTTTATGCATTATTTACTTCCCTACATCCCAATCAATCTAAATGAATGCTTCTGCTAACACTTTAGGGACCATTTCTCACTATGAGCTAGTTTCTTATTAGCATGCGCGATAACAAAAAAAAAAAAAAGAGACAATGCTCGCTGCAGAGCCATTTGAGCAGAGCTGAGCTCCAGCGAGGGGGAGCATGAGCTTTGCTCCTCCTCCTATAAGCTGTTTTAATGCGTGCACCAACCCCCAGAATATTAAATTAAGTTTTAAGTTCTTCAAAAACACCATAATGTCTAGATTCTCAGGTGAGAGGCTTGATCTCATGTGCATTGATTCAATTAGTTAGAGACAAGTGACTCTAACCTCAAAAAATGGGCAGCAGGGGGCGTGAGAGAACCGCGGTATGCCATGAGAGTTTTGTGATATATATATCGTGGTTGGTGTATCGCGATATTTCGGTTTGTAATATTGTTAAACCCCTAATATATATATATATATATATATATATATATATATATATATATATATATATATATATATATATATATCTATATCTATCTATCTATATCTATCTATATATATCTATATCTATCTATATCTACATATATCTATCTATCTATCTATCTATCTATATATATATATATATATATATATATATATATATATATATATATATATATATATAAGGTGAGTAGTTTTTCACAAAAATCACGGTTCAATACGACACAGTGGTGTCGTGATTCAATACGTTTTCGACACAACAAAAAAAGCCAGAGGATTTCTCCGATTTTAATTTACCGGCCCTATGATTAGTGAAGAATAATAACTGTGCTGTTCTCACGGGTGCTGTCTGATATTGCACAGATGAAATTGACAATAACTTTTTATTTGCATATGCCATCTGAATAGCAGTAGCGGTCTTTTCATGAGCTGCAATACTAGTTTCATCTCAAGTGAATGCATGCTGTTTAGTGATTAGTGAACACGGTATATCAGTCGCACAATTGACAGCATTGATTAAATGCTTAATTAAATTATTAGCAAATTAAGAAAACATCTTTTCGGTTTGACTGCAAACATGCTGCAAATGCTCACAATGCAAACTCAAATAGAAAACACACTGCAATTCCTCAGAATAAATGCACAAAAAAATAGCATTATCTTCTCGTTTTCAATCATTATCCTACTAAAAGGGCCTGAATCATGTTTTCTCAAAGTCTTTTAATTTAATTTAACTTGTTTAAACAATTGATGAAGCATAGCAAATTCATTTATCACTAATCTTTAATTTATGTTTAGTTAAAGATAAAGATAAATAAGCCACCTTATATAATATTTCAGAGTGAACTGTCAGTTTATCAAGGCTAATATTCAAAAGGCAAAGGAATGGTGTAATGGGTTAAATTATGCAAACTAAACACAGTTAGGCTAAACTAACCTAATATCCTTCACTAAATATAATTAAAAGATGTTTGAAGTGTATTTACAAATAAACTGCAGAAAAGCATATTCTAATTTGTATGTCCTTTTAAAATCAAAACGTGCATGTGTTGAGAGGATTCGCAACACGTAAAGTAATACACATGAAGATGTTTACTTAATTTGCAGGTGTTTTCTTAAGTAGCAGCGCACTGAGCTCTCTGGGCCAATCCTCATATCAGACGGATCTTACCTTGATGGTTTTGGTCTGCAGTCGGAGCCCATTTAAAGTGTTGATGGCCTTCTCTGCATCTTTGGGCTCCATATAGTTCACAAAGCCGTAACCCAGACTCTGACCTAACACACAAACACACCTCTGAACCATCATTTATAAGCAGTGTTAGGGTAATGCATTACAAGTAACAAGAAAGAAAAAAACCAACACACAAACCACAAGAACCATTTTGATAACACTTTATAATAACTACACACTATGAATCATTTATTAAGCATTAGCAAATGGTGAATTATCTGTTAAGCATTAACTCAACATTAATATACGTTAGTAAGAAGTTTATAAGTACAGCTACAAATGCTGTATTCTTGACTTGTGTTTTTATATTTTGTTACTTATTAATTGTTCATTACTAAATAATGTATTGCATTATTTACAAACCATTTGTATTTAAGAGTAGTTGAGGGCTTTTAGAATTGTTCAGAGTGAGTTAGTAAATGATTAATAAACAATTGAAATCAACTTTATTATATCTTAATATTCAGGCATTTAGTAATGGTTACGGTGTATGTTAATAAATGCTTTCAGTGTTTCCTCTAGGATTTTTTCCAGCTGTGGCGGCAGACTCTGTTGGCCATTTTACACAGATCTACCCATACATGTGGCGTAATTTCATTGACAAATGTTGTGGGCGCAGTATTAAATCGAGATCGCATTAATGTAAAAGCCTACGAGCATGTCAATCTCTGCTTGAGCGCTGATTTCCTCTGTTCCTGCACAAAACTTCTTGCGCGCCCTCAAATATACGCTGCTCAAGTGCAGATTTTCTTGCACGCCCTCTAATAAACGCGGCTGAAGTGTGATTTAGTGTGCGTATGTATCGAGTATGTCTCCAACATTTAATAGATTTGCTAGGAATATTTATGAATGTCTGCGATAGACTTGCGGAGCGAACCGCGCCATTTATGTGTCCTGAAGTAAAGTAAAACGGTTATAAACTCCAGCATGATAGTCACTATATGCAGAGCCACAGACCTTTCTCTATAAATAAAGTATAATCATGGAAACTGTGTTCATCATAACTGAAAGCTACGCTGTGTTTTCTGGCCTCATGCATCTGTCAATCAGTCTTAAAGGGTTAATCAGAACGCACAGAACTACTGCAGTCACAGAAAAGTTTGCGCTGTTATTATTCACAAACCTTTTCATAAGTTTTCAAAGCGATTTTAACCTGCTATTTAAAACACGACCGAATATTTGGAATAAGAAGCTATAATGTAGCCGAGGCGGGATGGATTTTGGTGTGGCACCCCGCCACGGAAGAATGAATGCAGCGGAAACCATGGCTTTATTAACTCAACTTCATCCTGTTTTGTGACCTAATCTAAAGTGAGCACTATTGATGCTTTATAAATCCCTTATAAATGACAATTAAAGATTCAGTTATAATCTAAACACGAAAAAAAAATTTAAAAAACGAACAATATTTTTCATTTCTATTCATTTGAAGACAAATGAAATAATCTTATTAAAAATAAATCTTTGCAACCTTATCTAAAATAAATTTACTGTATAAGTTAAACATTGCTAATAAACTTTGTATCATAATATATTTTATCCAATTTTTTTTAATTGTACTTATTTAATTGTGCTTTGATTGTTATTCGGCAATATTTTTTGTAGTGGCTTTCACTTTTAATTGGGACAGGATAGTGGAGGACAGACAGGAAAGTATTGGGAGCAGAGAGAGGGGAAGGATCGGCCTTCCCCAAGCCGGAAATCGAACTCAGGTCGCCGTGAGCACCATGATGCCATGTCGGTGCAATTAACCACTAGGCTATTGGTGCTTTTCGACAATATTTAAAGTTCACGGTAATTTTATTTTTTAGATAAGACTGCAAACATTTACTGTTCATTTGATATTGAGTCTTTAATTGTGATTTGTAAGGGATTTTTTAAGCATAAATAGCCCTCACTTTAGATTAATGTATGCGAGGCAGGCAGGTCTGTACAAGTACGTAATTTATTGGCTTAAAGATATCGGCCTAATTTAGACATCAGATCGATAACGATAATCTTAAAAATAGCATTTATCAGCCGATAACGATATGGCCGCCGATATATCCCTACAAACAACTTTGTACTTAGAAAACGCGTGTTTTTGTACTATTTGTACATAGAAAACGCGAGGATTGTACGCTTTAGTTAACAGCCGGTAATCAATCTGAATAAACATCAGTGTAATCATTTGCGTCAGTGCTAAAAGCGTGTTATTTTTTTGTCTGTCATTAGTTAACATTTCCCCACGTACCACTAGAAGGAAGCTCATGTACCACAGATTGAGAACCACTGCTTTAGAGACATCAGAGACTTATTTGACATCTTTTAAGGTGCATACTAGGTTCCCTTTAATAATAATAATAATAACAAAGTTTTAATATTGTGGCTGTTTGGAAGTACCAGTAATTTTGTCCCGCACAAGTTTGCAGGACTCGATCTCTCCAATGCTGCCGAACAGGCTCTTGAGTTCCTCCTGGGTCATGTTCTGCGGCAGGTAGTTCACGATCAGGTTGGTTTTACTGTCCTCGGAGCCGTTGGGCATCTCCACAGGTGACGTGCAGGTGTTGGAGACGCTGTTGGGGCCATTGCTGCTGGTACAGCTCGGCCCGTTGGACAGCTGCGTCTCCATGGCAGCGATCACCTGCTGCAGACAAAACACACAAAGCGTGAGGAAGGAAAACCCACATATATATACACACACAGACAGATATATACATGCACAGATACACACCAACAAACTCTGAGAATCAGTGCTGCAAGATTTTGTAGAAAACCTGACTGCGATATTTTGTTTTGCAACGATATGAATAATAATTTCACATTTGGAAATAATTCATAATTTTAGAGTCTGCACCAAAATAATCAACAAATTACACGCATAAATTACATTCTTATTTATTTGAAAAACAATGCTGAAGTCAGATATTCTGCTTTGAGAATGTTTCTTTTTTTTGAGGTCCTTTAATCCGCCCAATGCCAGATTAGCTATTTATATTTCAGCACTCCGGTTTGCCTTAATGGAAAACAGCATGTTTCAATCATGCAGTCAGGACGGCTCTCAAAGCATGCGTTCGTGACCAAAATGCGACCTCCGGCAGAATCCAAAATGAGACGCAGATTCAGAGTTCCACATGAGGTGATTGGTAATTAGCAAATAATATAAACATTACGAGTGTAAACATTAGGTGAGCAGGTTAGACTGTAACCCCGTATCTTAACAACACGCTACAAGACCAGATTTGCAGTGATGAGGAATTTGGCTGTTTGCACCAGACGAAACATGACAGGAATGTAAATACAGGCATTCAGAAGCACAGAATAGTGCACTCCCTGCACTCCAGTACAATGGTAAGCTTTATAATACTGTTTTAAAATACTATATAGTAGGGAACAGTAAAAACAGTAAAGGACATGCATTTTACAGTACATGAGTGTGGACCTTATGGCCTTGTTCTAGAGCAGTGGTTCTCAAACCTTTTTCATCAAGTACCACCTCAGAAAAATATTGTCTCTCCAAGTACCACCAAAATGAGCAGTATTGAAATACAGTAGCGCAGTACGCCCAGTAAAGCAGCTACAACTCTGCACAGTTAAAAAACGTGGCAGATTACATCAGAAATATAGGCTATATGTCATATATGACATATTATATACATCATTTTTGATAAATTTTGAAATGTGTGAAGCATGTACATGACATATTTCATTCCTCTGCGTACCACTAGAAGAAAGCCTGCGTACCACTAGTGGTACACGTACCACAGTTTGAGAACCATTGTTCTAGAGGATTAGTTAAACTTGCATTATACATTACACAACATTAGGAAGATAAATAGTTACTATAGGAGCATGCAACACAACTACATGTTAAGAACTGGGCTTTTGAAAGTGTATCTGCCTGCGGACTGCAAGCAGGGGTCATAACATGAAGGGGCCTAACTTGTAAGTTAGAGAGGCTTAACCTGCAGCTATTGAGATCCCATTGAACCATGTGAGATGTCACAACAAGATGTTGTAGGCAAGATGGCGGAAATGCTTACAGGAGAAAATGTTACCACATTTTTCATGAGTTCTTTAAATTTATCCACAACCAATTCATTAGGTGTACGATTCATTCATTTTAGCAACTACACCTGCTGACTTTGTCGGCATCGCAATAATGGTTAGCCCACTCTGCGTCACGGCCTGTGGTTGCAAATAACAGTAGAATGGCAAGCGCATCAACTATAAACACCTCCACAACTCACAGCTGTATGTTAATGACTATGAGATTTGGGTGTAGGGTTGGGGTAGATGTAGATGTTAATAACTGTGATTGTAGGGTTTAGGGTTGGGGTAGATGTAGATGTTAATAACTGTGATGGTAGGGTTTAGGGTTGGGGTAGATGTAGATGTTAATAACTGTGATGGTAGGGTTTAGAGTTGGGTTAAGTGTAGATGTTAGTAACTAATGGTATGGTTTAGGGTTGGGGTAGATGTAGGTGTTAGTTACTGTGAGGGTTTGGTTTAGGTGTGGAGTAGGTGTAGACATTAATAATTGATAGGTACAGCACCATCTTGCTGAAAACAGTTTTGACATGTGGGTCTCTATAACTTCAGGTTATGCCTCTAACATACAAGTTACGCCCCTTCATGTTACATCCCATCCTGCAGTCCACAGACAGACCCTACTCTACTTTTGCAGTGCTCTCCTGACAGGCCTTTGATTTGAGTAAGCTAAACTCAATCCTCTGAAACTGATCCCCAATACAGCCATGAGTTTGTTCTTTACTGAATGGTACATTTAACCATTTCCCAACAAGAAACAATCATTTTATTTACCTTTACATCAACTGTGGCCTAATGGTGGAAGGACTTCTAACTCAATACATTATTATTATTATTATTATTATTAGCACTTTTAATTAATTTAAAGGAGGTAAAAACTGGGTTAACAGTTAATTGCAAAACCAACGTAGGAAAAGTGTGTAAAACAAAAATAAAAGTGAATTGTAAGTAATACAATCTATTGAAATAAAAAACAAAACTGCAACCCTCAACACTTTATTGCCCATTTTCATTAATACTTTTGAACAATTTAAAGTACATAAATATATATAAATACAACTTCGTACCCTATTTGTGCTAAGTGCCAGAACTCGCTGCTACTGTCAGAGCAGTATCACAACCTACAGCCCGTAAAAAAACAAATTCCCCATCTTTGATATAACAACAGTGTGAATCTGATGTCTGCTTTTTTTTTAGGTTAAGGTTTTGCCATAATAATTGCTTTAGATTCTGAGATTGAGATGAACTTGAGCAAAAAAAATACAAAATACAAAAAAAAAAAACCCAGTGACCAGCACAGCTATAAGACACGTGACGCAGTGACAATGAACGGACTCAGGGCTCGCAAAATTTCAGAATCACTGGTAAATGGCATTCATTACAGGCTGCATATATTTTTAATAGCCACATTAATATTTTTTATTATTTTTTAATAATAATTTATTTTAGTTTTTTTAATTGTACCTGAAAAAAGTAATCAAGTTGTTAACGAAATACCAATTCTTTTCACAACACCAGTTAGCACAATTTCAAGCACATTCAGATAGTGACTCCCTGATGCATGAAAACTACATACAAAATGACCCAATTTGTGAGAGAACGCAAATGCACTGATATGGGCTGTATTTTTCATCCTGTTAAAATAGTCTGTGTGAGTTAATTTCTGGTAGAATGGAAAACGGGACATCAGGCTAGCAGTTTTGCGAGCCCTGTGACAGTGCTGAAAAAATATCAATGAACCAAAAAAAAAAAAAAAAAAGTCCCACGAACCCCAGTCCACGGCTCGGCTGCCCACGAGCCACTTCTCAGAAGAGAAGCCACATCACACAGCCTGACTGCCATGACGGCTGGAGAGGACGTCTGCAAACAAGAGCACATCAGAGTCAGTCACTTACACATCCACACGGCGCCTCCTGAGGGAAACACTGCCCACACTCGCCACTCAAGGTGGGGCAGTTCACGAAATTGCCAGTTTGGTTGGCATCACGGTTTTCAGTTTGATTCGGTTTACTAGGTTTCCCACTCTTTTATAGACACCAAATTCAAGGACTTTTTAAAATCACTGATAATTTTAAATCGAGCACTTTTGTAATTGACATCAAATGTCCCTCCTGTACCTAAATATAATATTTACATTAAGGCCCAATCCCAATTTTACCCCTCAGCCCTTCCTCTAACCCCTAACCCTTGTTTTGCGCGTTCACGTGAAGAGGTCGGGATGTCCCAAATCTCTTTAGCTTAAAGACGTAGGGCTAAGGAGAAGTGCTAGATAGCCCTTAAAACAGATTTTCCAGCACAATAGCCCAGTATTTAGCATGCCGACATGGTGTAGTAGCACGTCAGGCGTGTCTCCCGCCCGCTCCTCAGACACATCCTGCATCCCTCCCTGCTCTTCAGATACGTATATAACATTCCATGCTGTGATGCGAGCGGAGCTATCTACTCGATCTAGTGTCCAGTTATGACCTCTCCCGGAAGCTCTGTGTGTCTTTTGCAAATTCATACCGGCTCTGTGATCCCCCAAAATAAATTAAAATACCCGGAAATCACGGCAACGAGAGTGAATGAGCCAGAGAACAGATCGCGAGGGGAGCAATGATGGTCTAAACATTACGTTTGATAGGTTAAATGAACAGAGAAGCGAAGATATCGCGAGTGCAAATCCCCCTCTCTCTCTCACTGAGAGATCCGCTGTCAATAGTTGGAGATGAGCAAAATATTGGAATGGTCCTGCATGTGTTTAGGCCTTTTTTTTTTTTTTTTTACAAATAACAACTGAAAGTTCTGTGTTGACAAAATTGCCAATTCACTAAAAGCTGGCTGAAATTATCAGATATATTTTTTTAACATAAATATTTAATGATATAACTTGTAATTAGGGATGCAACGATTAACCGGTTTCACAATTAACTGCAATTTAATTTGTTAAGGTTAATTATTCATAAAGGATTCTCAGCACTGCGTTTCTGCACGGAACAAAACTGCAGCAACTAAAAGTGATGCCAACTGTGCACTAGTTTGTACACCAAGACTAATAACCACGCACACTGGACTAGCTATGACTGGGGTTATTAACTAAGGCAAGTTCGTTATTTCCAATGGAGGGACGCACAGACGATGCAACACATTCGCGCTTTTCAGGCGCATCTAGTTGAGATGACGGAGCTTTTGGGACCGCGGGAATTGAAGATGGCTAAAGTTTCAGGAAAAAGCAATGGGACGTACACAGGTTTGCAAATCCACTTAAAGTAAAAAATAATGGCGCTGATGAGAGCGATCATGTGGCCAATGCCAGCCGAGACCAATCAAGTGTTTATGGAGAGAGTGCTGAAAGACTGTCACACCGCAAGCGTGACAAAAATATATATAAATGGATGAATTATAAATGTAAGGTAAAATGTAATGCGAGGTAAAATTAATGGCTGAAATATTTTCTGTAAAGCTGCTTCTGGCCATGACATGTTCACATCTACATTTTTAGAAGAAACATGTTTAATAAAATGTCTCAATAAATGGGCCAGACATTTCTGACTTTCCATACCAAGAGGCTTTCAGAAGCCCATAAAGATACACTGCAGTGAAAAAAGCTGCACAGTTTGTGAAGAAACAAATAAATTTACAATTTACAAACAGTTGTACAGTTTAAATAGTTGCTCAGTTGTTTACTGTTGTCATTAAAAGACCAGAACTCCTTGTGTGAGTGCGAGTCTGAACAGCCACGCTGTGTTAGGTTGCGTTGTGCTGCAGCCCCAATCCACCCCCAAAAACTGTGAACCTAGGGGAAACACTGCGCTTACATAAAGGAATATGGCCATGGTGTAAATATACAGTAACGAGCTTACTGCAACATTATATGGTTAAAATATCATTTAAAAAGTACAGAATTGGCATTGGGTCTAAAATGTCATATAAAGTCAAAGACATTTGAAATGTGTCCTCTTCAAAATTGTTGAATTTACAGCCCTGAATTTCATGTTTAGCACCACGTTGTTTAAATAGCAAATTTCATTTGTGCCACTTTGTGGACTCATAGGTGTGCTGGTCTATATAGGAGGTGTGTTAAGGCGCATTGTTGGCGTGATGCTATTTTGAAGAACTGAAATAGACAGTGCCATTGACCAACTAAAAGCTGCTCTGAAGTCCAGCGCAGTGTGTTAGTTATGCACCCATGCAGGTCCAAACACTTACACGCTGCTGAATACACACAGGATGATCAGCAACACACAGATATCATAACAGATGAAAACAATTAAAGGATTAAAATGTTCCAGAAATTATGATTTTCTACTTCAATATAAACACCTGTCTCCATACCTTCTTCACCTCGGGGGGCTTTTGCAGTTTATTCATGACAATCTGCATCTGTATAATGCGATTATTGTAAGGAGTATTATTTATATATGCATATTTATATTTGTTTTAATAGAAAAAGTGTAGATGTGTTCAGCTGTGGGGTTTTGGAGACGTCTGCATCAGCATATGGGGCATAAGAACAGGACGTGTGTTTGGATATAACTCAGTTTTCTGACCACACTTCATTATTATTGTTCATTTATTCCTCTGCTGAAGATTAGAACTGAGCTTAGAAATAGTTTTGAAGCAAATCTTTACACTTAAAAGGTATTGAATATATGCTAATGGATGTGTTCAGTGGAGTTAGTTTCCACCGTTTTCTCACTCCACCAAATTAAGAGTAAAGAGTAAAAGTAAAGAGAATGTAAAAAAAATATATATATATATACATATATATACATATATATACATATATATATATATATATATATATATATATATATATATATATATATATATATATATATATGCGCGGTTAACCAACATACCTCCTGAATTCTTGCTTCATCACAGCAGTAAATCACAGCCCTAGTACATAACTACTACTGTAAGTAAATATCAGCATGTTTATATGAAATGAACGGGTTTGAGCTACCAGAACTGTTGCTATGACAACAAGTCTCAGATGAGCTCTGAAGAACTAAACAATCCTGGATCATGTCAAATCATCAATACCCAAATCCAGCTAACTGAGTAATCCACCTACAAAGAACAGACCGCAGGCTGGCTATGATCCTGTTATTTCATTAATTCTGCCCCAACTGTTCCTCCTGAGTTAATGGAAGGCTGGATTTCAAAGAAAGTAAATTTTCAAACAGAAAGATTAGAAATCTCTTCATCAACATTACATATCCTCAAGTGGTTTACAGAAAATCATTTCAACTTCAATTCTCTGAAGATGCCATTCATTCACAGAAACTAAATATTTGTCTCCAAAAACTAAAGTTGCTTTTAATATTGTAAGTGGGATACATCCATCAAGTGAATATTTAAGAATTAGATTTGGATTTGAGTATAATAAATGTATATTTTGTGATATTGAAACTACAGATCATTTGTTTTTTCACTGTACGTTTGTGAATGCATTATGGTCAGATGTTTATGACTGCCTTTGCCAAAACATTCACTACCTTAGAATCTTTAATGTGAATGCCAGCATTTATGGACTTGTAATGGACAGTAAGAAAGAGGCCTTTCTAATCAACAACATCATGTTTGGAAAATTTTTTACATACATTAACCAAAATATTTGAAGGTGAAACCAATGTTTTGTGCTTTTTATAATGAGATTTTCATATATAAATCCCTTAATTAAATCCCTTATAAATTATAAATAACAGGAACACCCCTAGTCCTTTTTATTTATTTATGTTTGTTTGTTTTTAAGTCTTAGTTATGTATATTATTTTATGTAACACTAACTGCATCTCTATTTAATGTTTATCGTCATTTTTTCATATTTATTTTGTGTCGTCACTTGTCACTTTATGTACACCGGAAGCTTCTGTAGCCAAAACAAATTCATTGTGTGCGTGAAGCACACTTGGCAATAAAACCGATTCTGATTATTTGTTCCTTATTTGCACCGGTTTTCTTTTATTGTAATGTGAAGGTGTACTGATAATGCCAAGTTGTTGTACTTAACTATGCAAAAAAAATATTTATATTTTTTAATAAATTAAATCTGTCTCACATTAGTTATCCGCATTGTTTTTTGTTGTTGTTGTTTTTAATTGCATTATAACAAAATTACAAGGCAAAATTCGAATAACTATTAATGTACATTTATAAAACTGAACACAAATAGTAAATAAAACAGAAATACAAAAAGATATTAAGCTATAGAATAGACACAAAAACAACTAAAAGACAGAAAAACATTTACATCTGGTCTTTTATTACATACATTTTTTTTTCAATAGACTAAACAGACTTTTCCCACATTTTGGTTGTAAAAACTTAAGATTTACATTATTAAACAAAATTTTTAGTTTTCCAGAAGGAATTTTGGCTAAGGCACCTGCTTATGAATATAAAATTTCCCCAATATTAGAATATTGTTCAATACAAATTGAGCATTAACATCTTTCCCTATTAAACCAAAGAAAATATCATTTTCAGAAAATTGGGAGGACAACTTGAGGAATCTAACCACTCAAATAAATCAGACTAAAAGGTTCTGCTATATAAACATTCAAAAAAATAAATGTGCAGTCTCTTTAATGTCAACCTCACAGAATGCACAATTGTTGTGAACAAAATTAAATCTAAAGAAACTGTGAAGATGGGAACATATCATTAAAAAATTAAAATGTAATTCTTTAGTTTTGGGAGGTATTGGGAAGGAAAGAAACATTGTTCTTTATTCGATAATAGAGCTCTTGGGGGGGGAAAGGCATTATTTCTATCACCATGTATTGGAAATTTATCATGGGTTAATATTTCTATTATTTTATTAGGTATTTCACTCAGAATAAATCTTGTCTATTTATCAACAAGGCAGATGAAGTGGGTAATTTATATTGGCAACCACATTACAAACCATCGTTAGAAATGCCTTCGGGAAAGATTTCAATTCCCTATTCCAGTGGTGTCCAAACACAGTCCTGGGGGTCCGGTGTCCTGCAGATTTTAGCTCCAACTTGCCTTAACACACCTGCAAGGATGTTTCTAGAAAGCCTAGTAAGAGCTTGATTAGCTATCCCAGGTGTGTCTGATTGGGGTTGGAACTAAACTTTGCAGGACACCGGCCCTCCAGGACCAAGTATACACATCCCGGCCCTATTGCTTATGATCACATTCAAAATTATATTTTTCACAAATTTCTATAACCGAGAACCTTACACTCTGTCTAATAGATGGACAACCAAGCAAATACCTCTCTCCCACCAAGCTTTATTTATTTATATATATATATATATATATATATATATATATATATATATATATATATATATATATGACTTTTTTTAAATCAGATATACCTACTGTTTCAAATTGGTGAATAATGTGGGGAAAAAGTATGTTTGTAAATTAATTGCCAGTATAAAAGAACCTGCTTATGAAATTCTAATAATTTAAGAGGGAGTTTTTGCATTGTAAAAATCACTAAGTTACGTAATAAGAGATTTATTCCACCTACACTCTTGAAAACATTCTTTGGGATGTAGAACCGTAAATTATCCGCGTTATTGGAACGTTTATTACAAAATGGCTGCCGCGTGACACTAGCATCGCGGCATCTAACGTTAGTGGCTGTTCCCCCAAACAGCAACAGTGTCGCCTCGGTAATTTTATGTTTTTTGATGCAAATAAACTATAAAATCTAATTAGACATCAAAATTAATCATAATTGGACTTTAAACAAAGGTAATCAGAGGCCCAATGAACACAGGAAAACTAAATCGAAGTGGACGAATAGCATTGATACACAGATACCTCGTGGCTTCAATGCCGGAAGGTCAAAGGTCAGCATCCTGCAATCGTTCTCAAACACAAATCAACGATAATACGCTCTGATAATGCTAAATATGAATTAAACATGGACAAAGTACGCGTAGAAAACTAAAATAAATGTCAGCGAAAACACTGAAAAGCTCGTGTAAAGCCTAAAAACTGCAGTTAAACTAGAGTAAACAGATAAATAAACACTTGTAAACATTTAAACAAAGCTGGACTTCGAAGTGAATCGATAAAATGAGCAAAACCGCTGTTTAACAGCATAGCTTATCAACACTGAACACGCAACAAGAGCAGAAATCGCGACGAAAAGCATCAACAAACCGACATAACTGAAACTCTGCGTCGTTTATTCGCGGCAAGCACAATCACTCACACAACAACATCTGATGTCGAGGCTTAATCAAAAAAAGGATGAGAGGAAAAAGCGTTTTTCTTACCTTAATTCGGTTTATAAATTAACGGCGTATGCTGATGTGCGCGCTCTCACGTTAAGGGGGGCGATGGCGGGAAAAAGCGCGTCTAAATAAACTGGCATGTGGATGAGCCAATCAGAGAGCTCCGTGACGGCGCGCTCTCTCGCCATTGAACAATGAGAGGCTGCTGAAGCACACGGGAGCGGGACCTTTCTGTACCGGCAGGTGATGCGGATTAAGGTGTGATGAGCGCATGCGCACTGGTTTACTTTCTCAAATCGGACTCGGCGTTGTTCGTTGGAAGGATACAGCCGCGGCCGGAAGTAATTTATTTTAATTATTATTATTTTTAAATTAGCCATTACCCAACCATCGCAGTAATGTAAAACAGTAATTATACCGAGCATTATTCATATTATTAATTAAATTATCTGTTGCCCAACCTGTATCCAAAAGTCTTTGCCTTGTTCATTATTTGTGGGCGGTTGCTACAGGGCATACAGATACGGCCTCACGTTAACGAGAATTATTTTTTATTTTATTTATTAAATCATCCATCAATCGCATAATTATTAACGTCTACCCCTTAAGCCAACCCTCATAATAATGTGCAAATATTAATTACTGACAGTGTCACAAATTGACGCGAGTATCCTGAGCTGTATCCCTTCTAGTGCGCGGTTTTTGGGGATAGAGATGCAGCCGAAAGTTAACGAGAATTATTATTTATATTATTTATTAAATTATCCATGAATTGTATTTTATTAACGTCTACCCCAACCCTAAACCATCACAGTAATGTACAAAATTGTAACTATACCCAAGTATTATTTGTGTTATTTATTGAATTACCAATTAAATTGCCTTTTATTAACATTTACCCCTTCCGCAAGCCCACACGTAATGTAAAAATATTAATTATTGTTTAACAGAGTGAAAAAATGTATGCTATATTGACGGTAGTATCCGGAGCTGTATCCCTTGTAGTCTCTGCCTAGTTCATTCTGTGTGGGCGGTTACTAGAGAGGATACAGCTGCGTCGAAAATTACGAGAATTATTATTTATATTATTTATTAAATTGTTCATTAACTGTATATTATTCTCGTCTATCCCAACCTTAAACCCAACTATCACAGTAATGTATACACAGTAATTATTGTTGTACAGAATCACAAAAATCACAAAAAAGTCACAAAAAATTATTTTAAAAATTATATATATATATGTGTGTGTGTGTGTGTGTGTGTGTGTGTGTGTGTGTGTGTGTGTGTGTGTGTGTGTGTGTGTGTGTTTGTACCCTCCATATGGTTCAATCCAAGAAAATATTAAGAAAATCACTAATAATAAATCATTAAGAAAATCTTTATCTGCACATCAGTCAGTCAACATACTTAAAATTATACATGCATATGTATGCATAAATGTGTTTTATTCACCCTAAAACATATTTAGAAACATTTTGGTAGAAATAATTTTTCTTTCCTTTTCAAACACATATGTTTTACAAATATATTTTATATTTAGCCAGAAAAATACTAATAAGCTGTTTAGCTATAAATATATCTAATATTTGTTGCGAGATTTAACATTTTCCACTTTATTATAATGTACAAAATAATAAATGGTAAAACTGATGCAACAGTGGCGCACACGAGCTGCATTCCACCTTTGTTTACAAGTGTAACAACTCCTTCCGCGAGGCAAATAGGACCCTCGCAGTTTATTTAACGATAAACCAAGGAATTAAAATAGCGCAAAACTCTACGTTTATTTTAAACGTTTAATCAGCCTACACTACTGATGCGTGTGGTGTTATAATAATAGGTAAAGCTTAGGGAACAGGAGAGCAATGTAGCGGAGGGATACGGGAACGCACAGCGGCGCAGCTGCGCAGAGACGCTGCACATAGACAATATACGCTCCAGTGTTGACATATTTAATTTCAGCTCTAAATATTCTCTTGTGTCTCGATTATGCCGGGAATGATGGACAAGGGCTCGGAATACCTGGGGAAAGGTCGCTCAAATGGGACGAAAAGCCCGTCTAACGCCTCGAACGGACATTTTTCGGACGAAAGCGGCAGCGACGACGAGCACGGTATAGCCTCGAACAGCCCTGCGGAGCTTGTTTATGCTTTTAATTGAAACACGGAAGGTAAACATTTTCGAAATTTAACGAGGATATTCTTGTTTTTTAAGATGTAGGCATGCGTGTGGGATCGGATTATCAAGCCAACATTCCTGAATTTGATCCAGGTAAGAAAAAGCACCGCATTCCGCCTTTAAGAACCTGACTGACTGACGGTGGTAGCCTCGGCTCATTGATCGCCGCTAATCATTTCTATTATTATGACTATTTTGAAGTCGCTTTTAACGAAAGTTGATAATCGAAAAGTCAATAATTATTTTAAATTCAGGCTATATTGTCGATGTATGATTATGCATTTATGAATAGCTTTTGTTAAAAATGTTAGCTTCCGTGCCTAGCCGCTCGACAGCTAATTTACCCCGCAACTTTGACGTACGAATAAATATCGCGTTTTTACCCTGGCATGGACAAATCGCTTAGCTGATTAGAAAAAAAATTAGATATTTAGAAAGCGTAATATAATTGAGTTGTTGAAACTCCAGTGTTGTTCGCCATTCACTACTAATTTTTTACTACGTTTTCACTTTTTTCCCCCATACGTTGTCAGTTTTAACTGAGATTTTACACTGAATTTGATTTAATACTTAAGTACTTAATGTTCCATTCATTACTTAATACGTAATAATATTAGTAGTTAAATAACTCATATCTGCGTCACGGTGTTGACAGATCTAGACATTAGCATTGAATGAAATGTTTATTGACGTCTACTTTTGCTCAAATGTTTTATTGTAATAGTTCAAGTTCAAAACCTAATAATTGTAGATTTCTTAATCTATTGTGTTTTAAAAGTAAATACATAAACACTCACCGGCCACTTTATTAGGTACACCTTACTGGTGCCGTGTTGTTCCCTCTTTTGCCTCTAGAGCTGCCTTAATTCTTCGTGGCATAGATTCAACCAGATACTGGAAATATTCCTCAGAGATTTTGACATATTGACATGATAGCATCACACAGTTGCTGCAGATTTGTCGGCTGCACATCCATGATGCCAATCTCCTGTTCCACCACATCCCAAAGCTGCTCTATTGCATTGAGCTCTGGTGACTGTGGAGGCCGTTTGAGTACAGTGAACTCATCGTCATGTTCAAGAAACCAGTCTGAGATGATTGAGCTTTATGACATGCTGCGTTATCCTGCGGGAGGATGACATCAGGAGATGGAGACAAGGCAGGATGATCCATGCTTTCATGTTGTTGAGGCCAAATTGTGAGCCGAGCCTCCGAAAGTGTCAGCAGAAATGGAGACTCATCAGAGCAGCAACGTTTCTCCAATCTTCTATTGTCCAGTTTTGGTGAGTCTGTGTGAATTGTAGCCTCAGTTTCCTGTTCTTAGCTGACAGGAGCGGCACCCGGTGTGCTCTTCTGCTGCTGTAGCCCATCCGCCTCAAGGTTGGACGTGTTGTGTGTTCAGAGATGCTCTTCTGCAGAGCTCGGTTGTAACGAGTGCTTATTTGAGTTACTGTTGCCTTTCTATTAGCTGGAGCCAGTCTGGCCATTCTCCTCTGGCCTCATCAACAAGGCATTTGCGCCCACAGAACTGACGCTCACTGGATATTTCCTCTTTGTCGGAGCATTCTCTGTAAACCCTAGAGATGGTTGTGCGTGAAAATTTCAGTAGATCAGCAGTTTCTGAAATACTCAGAGCAGCCCGTCTGGCAGCAACAACCATGCCGTGTTCAAAGTCACTTAAATCCCCTTTCTTCCCCATTCTGATGCTCGTCTTGACCATGTCTACATGCCTAAATGCATTGAGCTGCTGCCATGTGATTGGCTGATTAGAAATTTGCGTTAACAAGCATTTGAACAGGTGTACCTAATAAAGTGGCCGGTGAGTGTATAACGTGTGTTATTGCATGTAAAGTTAACTTTTTTTGCATGGTAATCTTGTAGGATCCTCAAAATACAGTGATAAAGACAGCGGTGGCATGTTGGTTTGGTCTCCGCATCACACAATACTTGACTCTAAATGTAAGTATACACAACTTCTTCATGAATTAGTATTAGGGCTGCACAATTAGTCACATGATTATGGTGATAACTTGTTTATGCACTGTACATATCACAGACGTGAGTGATTAATTATTATATTTATGCATTGGTGGTTTATCTAAGTCTGATAAACCAATTATAAATAGCCCCGCCCTCAGGGAGCTTTCTGCTCTGCTATTAGCTGGTTTATTTAAAATAAACACTAATGGGTGGAGTTGTGACAAAAGAGGAAAATGACAACAGCCAATCAGAGTCCGAATATCTGCATATGAGGTTTTCACTCATTCATAGTGTTTTACAGACTCAATGTTTGCACCTCAACACAGTTTTTCCAGTTATTTAGATCTGAAAAATATTTTTTAGTTTTTTATTTTAATATGATTAAATAAATAAATTATTTTAAAAGCTAATAGCTTATTAAAATAGCATTTTTAATAGGGAAATGTTATATTTCAAGAACTCCAGATCGCCAGAGTTTTCAGTATCATGCAGCCCTATTTACTCTGTTTTTTTTAATGTGTAATGTGTATTTTTTTAAATATATTTTTTAAGCACATAATTTATTATATGCATCTCTATTAATGTTCCCTCCACAGTGGACGAGTACATTGCGATTGCGAAAGAAAAGCACGGGTACAATGTTGAGCAGGTGAGTTACAGCAGAGATCTCCCTGTCATACATTAATAGCTCTGTTTCATCCAAATGTGTGAATTAGATTACCATTAGAAACTAATATGACATAAATAATCTGTGAATGAAGCAGCATTTCCAGTCAATGATAACCTTTAGGACAAATATGAGTCAGAGAAATGTAGTTCAGTGCTCAAGACAGTTCTGCAGGAAATAATAATAATACTGGAGCACCGTGATGACAGTGGAGGCTTTTTACAATCAGCAAAACCAAAACAAAACAGGCGGGAAACATGTAAAGCTGCAAACTCTGCTTAATGCATCTCCACACATTTATATCTGATCGGCATCTGTCACAAACTAAATCACATCACATTACATGCTGGAGTTAATTCACTAACTGTGCATTCACATGAGGCTTCAGCGTCAACGCTTGACAGAGGGCGTGTCCGAAATTGGGGCTGGTACAAGCTGTGTCAGCCAATGAAATTAGTCTACAATCGGCTACTGTCTAAGCTGGGGTATTTGCATAGCGATCTGATTGGCTGATGCATCCTTTGGTGCTTGAAATGTTGAGAAATTCCCAACTTCTGCAGCAAGCAACGTCACTGAAGCAGTGCAGACGGATCCACAATTGAGTCCGGCAACGCCTGACGTCACCCATTCAAATTGAATTGGCAGGGTTAACGCGGACGCCCTGTGTGAAGGGGTCACAAATGCGCAATATATTGTTTCAGCATCGATATATCGCAATGTGTGAACGTGCAGTAGTCGCATCGCAGGATTAGCAATGTCAAGTTGGGATTGTAGTTGATCAAGGCCACAGGCTGGAGGTCAGAGTCCACATTAGCTGAAGCCTATCATCAAAGACTCTCTATCTTTGTGAATAAACTGCCGATTCGAGTTTAAAACTACTACATTATCTCCTGAAAAACTGTATTTTGTAACACAACAGGAGTATTTCTAAAACCGTGCTGTTTTTTTTCTCCGCCATTAGCTTTCGCTGGTTAGGCTGCAATGCATTCTGTGAGAGCTGTGCTTGCACTAGTCACCTCTCTGCATCCTTGGCCAAAGGGGCGGAGCAAACACACATCGGGGAGTTTTATCCATACTTGGCGAGATGTGAACTTTGAATTAAAACGGTACTTTGGTGACGGTTGATGACGTTTCACGAGGACACAAGAATGCATATCGAGAAACAACCCAGAGCTTATCATTATCAATATAAATGTTAGCACGATTCAATATCATATAGTTTATAGGCCCAGCACTAGTTTTTGTGCATTGTTTTTCTTAACGGATATACAGTTTATCCTGCTCAGTTGTGCAAATTTTTAAAGGGCACCTATGATGAAACCTTTCAAGCTGTTTGGACAAGCATATGTGTAGGTATCGTGTATAAGCTGTCATATTGGGGTGATGTAAACACACCCAGTCCTTTTTATTCCACTTTAACAGCATGAAAACGGTGCACCAATTGGAACAAATGCATCAAATACTCATTGGTAAAGTTCTTGCTGTAGTATTTCTCACAAACGCTATGTGTAGCGTATCTGCTTCCTTCATGTCTGTCTGTTGTCTGATGAAGCCGAGGGAGGAGATTAGGGCACTCAGAAAGGCACGTAGAAACGGTGGGCGGGGAGGACTAGCCTTAAAGGGCCATTAAACCCCCCCCCATGTTTCAGCAGGATGTTTTCACACCTCTAGTTTGGAAAAAGTCAGGAAAGTGGGTGTGTCTAGCTCTGTTTGGGTTGGGTGGGAGTGTCGGGGGATGGAAAATGGGCAGGGTTTGAATAAAAATAGGAGTTGCCATTTGTGCACGCGCTGAGGACCGAGGAAAAACAAACACACACGCAGAGGAGAGAGACGGTGTGTTTAATGACGGTGAAATGTTTGATACCGCATATCGTATAAGAGAAAAAAGCCTCTGCATTTCTCTGTAACTCAGATGGACTCAGTAGGTCAGAAAGCCGTGTGTGTGTTGACTATCCTGTTACAAAATGCGTCGAAAATTCAACACGACGGTCGGCAAAATTTTGCTTACAGTGTTCACGTGTTTACACACAGAGGGCAGCATTTACAGCGGATCTTTCAATATTGTAGTGATATCAACGTACTGTAAAATAAGTAACTTAGAAATCATTTTGACTAAGGTCTGTCTTTAAACACTGAAAGAGTACTGCTGCCAACTATAACTTTGCCATCTGAATGAACAAAGAAAGGGCGCTGATCACACACACTTACCGAATCTGTAGACAGGACAATCAGCACATACTGGAGCTGCATCTTTATTAAGAGGAGACGAGCAGCAAATCCACCATTGATCTCACCATTGATGAGAAAAGCTCTTGAGTAAAAAAATGCTCCAAACAAACGCATTTCTGTCACGCGTTGCGAGCACTGATCCACACAATTCCAGCAGGGCTTCTCATAGAGAAAGAATAAACAAAACCTTCACATTATGAAAGCAACAATGGCGACCCGTATCTCCAAACAATTCTTATTCTTTACCCACAACTTTTGCCAACACGACGTGTGTCGTCTCTCTGCCGTCTAAACACTGTTTCAGGTACAGTCTAAGAAAGCTAGCATGCATATTAATGAAGTTGCAGCGCATACATAATGGCGTCACCTGGTGCAATAATGTATAAAATATAAACTTATAAAAGGTCTAATAAATAATCTGATGGGTGTTTTGAGCTGAAACTTTACAGACACATTCTGGAGACGCAAAACACTTATATTAAATCTGAAAAAAGGGGTTGGCTAGTTGTCCTTTAAAATGCATGCGCATATGGCCGTTTCCAGCACCTTTTGTTTAATGTGATATTATAAATGTGCATATAAATAGGTTGGAGGTTAATGTATGGACGTCTCTGGTCTCCACAGGCTCTCGGCATGCTCTTCTGGCATAAACACAACATTGAGAAATCTCTTGCTGATCTCCCGAACTTCACGCCTTTCCCTGATGAATGGACGGTGGAGGACAAGGTGCTGTTTGAACAAGCCTTCAGCTTTCACGGGAAGAGTTTTCACAGGATCCAGCAGATGGTGAGTCAGTGGCTGAACAGCAAACTATAGACTTAACCAGTGTTGCCAGATATATCCGACTTTTTCCTGTCCAAAACCTGCACAAAAAACGCCCAATTTATTTAATTTAAATTTATTTAAATCAAAATTAACCTTTAATAGGGTGTCCACAAGTATTAAAAACAAGTATTAAAATTTGATAAATCGATTTATAAGAAAATGAAGGCCCTTAAAAGGTATTAAAAAGTCTTAATCGCATTTTTATGAGGTCTTAAATTTTGTTCAAGCGTTGTCCAAAGTATTGTCTCCAAAAAAACTCACAAATATATTTATTTTCCTCCTAATATTAACAACGGCGTGCTCGAGCCACGTGATTGGTTCAGACTGGAGCATCCGGCCAAGCTCCTCCCACCAGATGATGTCACTTGATGTGATGCTCTCCCCATGTGGCGAAACCACAGAGTGAAACCGACACAAACATGGGAAAATGTACGTTTAAGTACTCCTGGTTGGAGAAAGACGAGTTTAAACAGTGGCTGAAGTCTGTCACGAAACACAACCGTGTAATTTATTCTTTCAAGCTTTGTTTCTGCCGAGCTGATCTGAGTTCTGTTGCATGGTTGTGGTCCACTGATTTATGTAACTACAACTGTTTATTAACAACTGTTAAAGGTTTGATACTCATTAGAACTTAAAGTGGCGATGAGGTCTTAAAATATTCTGAGAAGGTCTTTAAAAACTCTTATGAAGGTATTGAAATTACCTTTAGGATGCCTGCATAAACACTGTTTAACCATACAGCAACCAACACCAGCAGGCACAGAACCACAACGTAACCGGATCACATCGAAACACTGCCCCAATCTCTCCCACACACTGCACTTAAAGTTGTGTAGGTTACACTACCTATTAGAGGATGTTTTACTTTTGAAATGGCGGATAAGTTCATCCCATTAGGCGTTTTTTAAAATTGTTTTGAACATAGTTGGGTGCTGCTTGTCAATCAAGCAAAGCTTCTATGTTTGTTCTTGCTGTCAATTGCGGGAAAAAATGATTGATAAAAGATACAATTGATAAAAATTTAAGGTATTTTTGTTTCTCTTGAATTTTTTTAATCTTTTATGTAATATTTTTACTAATTTTAAAGCATCATGAGTTATTTTGTTAGATTAGCTCCATATTCTGCCTCAGTGCTGATTAATCTAATTTAAAAGCACAAAAATAATATTGTAAAGCCTCCTATAGAAAATAGTCATCTAAATGAGCGATTTGTGAAGGGTAAACTATATATATATTTATCAGAGGTCGCGTTAGACTTTGTCATTGTCCGTCATTTTGACGGAGAGGGTTGATGAAATGAAAATTCCGTCATAACCTATTATTGACCGTCAGTTTATTTGCATATTTTCTAATCACTTTTTTCATTTATATTCTAATAATGAACTTGCATGACGAGCATATAGGCTAAATTATTTATTTATTTATTTGACAAATAAACAAAAACTCATATCTGCCTTACCTCATATCTTCCTCCTGCGTCCACCTGAACTGGGTGCTTGCCTGTGCGTAATCAAACGCACCAAGAGAGACTGCAGCTTCACCCCTCTGCATTCGTTAGTGCTCACAACGCACTCCAAACCACCTGACCTTCTTGCTGCCGCTTGGTTGACCCGGCCATAACAGCAGCTGTCGGCGACTGAGGATTTTTGTCTGTTTGTTCTTCATCGTCCACTGCATCACTTCCTCTTTTTTTTTCACCTTTATTATTAATATCACATCTATTTGGAAACTTCTCACACTCAGCTGCTGTGAGATTTTTGCAACTGTACGCAGCGGTGACAAAGAGGAGACAAAACAAGGGCAATCGCCATCAGCTGGACAGGAGTGGGAATTACAGTTAGCTACAAATAACAATAGATCACCCTCAGCATAATCTGTTAAAATGACGGATCACCTTCAGATTTTTCTGTCACTGCTGAAAAAAATCTGTCAGTGGCGGAAAATGTTTGGTTAACGTGACCTATATATATATGTATATATATTAGAGGTGTGAATCTACACTTGTCTCACGGTTAGGTTACGATTATCATGCCATCGATTCAGTTTAATTCAATATCTCGGTGCATTAATGATGCTTTCCATACATGATTAGATTTTTTCTTCACGACACAAGACATTTGTTTTTATTAAAATCTATAAATGTATTAATATTTATACACTCTTTGTAATAAAATTTAGTTCTTTAATACAGCTGTCAGATATATGAACTCTACCCTTAATTTGACCTGCTAAAAAAAACTCTCTTTCTGACTGTATAAAACAAAACTGCAACACATGCACAGAAGACAGCAGGAGCATTTGCAGCAAATACACTCATGTCACTATTCTCTGTTTGCTTTTTGAGCGCTGACAGGCGAGGTCTTACACCCCTATGATTGGTTATTGTTTTCACATGCTCAACAGAAAGGGCTGCGATCGGCTTTAGAAATGGAAGCGCTGTTCACCGATGGTGGGAAGAACAGCCGCGGTTACAGTCTGTATGCGCATAATACGCGATTATCACAGGTTTTCCGTAATAGACACAGTGGAGAAGACTCACACCTCAGGCATGCTCGTGTCTGGATCCACAAGTATCGCTTTAACAGCCAAGAGGAGAGGAAAAGTCACCTCACAAACAGGCCAGCGGGTCAAATGTCCAAAGGGAGAGAGGTAAAGATGGAGTTTTACAGCATTTCTCCATAGTAGTGTAATAGCGGCTCGTGTGCTGAGCCTTCTTCAGTGTCAATGAAAACTGTCCAGCAAACTCACAAGCAGTTGAACTGTGCATAGTTATCTACCTTTTAAGTAGTAGGAGCGTTTTATTTACTCCCCCTTGCCTCCTTCGCCATAGTATTCTACTGTGACATTGTGCATAGGAGATAAATGACATCACTACGTAATAACCACTTATGATCTATCTATTACTGAACCCATATCGAATTTTCTCCATCTGTATCGCGGTCCACTAAAGATTATTATTTTTTTTATTGGTCAATTGAATTTTTTTTTTTTTTTTTGTAGTTGCCGGACAAATCCATATCCAGTCTTGTAAAGTACTACTATTCATGGAAGAAAACACGCTCCAGGACCAGCCTGATGGACCGGCAAGCAAGAAAGCTGGCTAACCGCAACAATCAAGACGAAAGGTGCAGTTTTGACCATATTTGCGCTCTTGTTACAAGTACGTCTGTCACTGTAATCAGTATATGTGTTCACGGTGCAATACTAGGAGATGACCCTGATCATTATTTGGCTTTGCAATATATATTTACAAATTCACAAATAGCGTTAAAGCAATTTTGCAATGACATTTACATTCTACCTCACTCATGTCAAAGATTAGAATTGGACATTTACCTGGTGGGACATGTAATAGTATGTATAATAGGACATTGTGGCTCAGTGGTTGGTACTTTGCCTTCACAGCAAGACGATCACTGATTCAAGTCCTAACTGGGTCAGTTGGCATTTCTGTGTGGAGTTTGCATGTTCTCCCCATGTTGGCATGAGTTTCCTCCGGGTGCTCCGGTTTCCCCAACCGTCCAAACACATGTGCTATAGGGAAACTGATGAACTGATTTGGCCGTAATGTGTGTATGGGTGTTTTCCAGTGCTGGGTTGCGGCTGGAAGGGCATCCGCTGTTTAAAACATGCCAGAATAGTTGGTTCGTTCCTCTGTGGTGACCACAGAATAATAAAGGGTCTAAACCAAAGGAAAATGAAGAAATATTCATGGATTTTTGCTTGAATATGCTGTTATATAATTATTGTTTAATCAAATTAGCTCAAGATGACAATCATATCGCTTATTGCAACCATTTCTGTGACAATATAATCACACAGCAAAACTTCTTTATCATGACTGGTCTAATAACAAGTGCACTTAAAGGTTTATACAACAAGTTTTAGGAACAAGTAATAACTGGACTTCTAGTTGATGATTTGGTGTCAGAAGTGTCTAAGAAGAAGTGGCAGATCTCTCGCACGCCCCTATACTGAATGAACCCCAAACCATGACTTCTCCTTCACCAAACTTGACTGATTTCTATGTGAATCTTGCTCCATGCTGGTTCCAGTAGGTCTTCTGCAGTATTGGTGATGATTGGGATGCAGATCAACAGATGATCCATCAGAGAAATCCACCTTCTGACACTTTCACACGTGATCAACTAGAAGTCGAGTTACTATGTGTTGCTCTGTCCACCACAAGACTATTGTCAGGCAGTGTAGTGTTCCTGGTGCTCACTGTGTGTGTATTTCTGTGATATTAGTGAGGAGGAGATGGAAGAGGCTAACCCTGTGGAGGCCAACGACAGCGACTATGACCCAACAAAAGAGGCAAAGAAGGAGGTAAACGTGAGTTCATTACACACACATACATCCAGAGCTGTGTTGGGGAATGTGCCAAATTGCTAAATACATTTACATTTAGTCATTTAGCAGACGCTGTTATACAAAGCGACTTACAAATGAGGACAAGGAAGCAATTTACACAACTATAAGAGCAACAATGAATAAGTGCTGTAGGCAAGTTTCAGGTGTGTAAAGTGTAAGAAGCAAAACATTAGTAATTTATTTATTTATTTTTTTGTAGTACAGTTAGCGGTGGAGCCAAAGAGGCAACTACAGATTAGGAAGTGTAGTGGAGACTAAATAGTTGAGTTTTTAGTGGTTTCTTGAAGACAGCGAGTGACTCTGCCGTTCTGATGCAGTTAGGGAGTTCATTCCACCAACTGGGCAGATTGAATGCGAGAGTTCGGGAAAGTGATTTCTTCCCTCTTTGGGATGGAACCACGAGGTGACGTTCATTCACAGAACGCAAGTTTCTGGAGGGCACATACATCTGCAGAAGTGAGAGCAGATAAGAAGCAGCAGAGCCAGAAGTCGCTTTGTAGGCAAACATCAGAGCTTTGAATTTGATGCGAGCAGCAACTGGCAGCCCGTGCAAACGGATGAGCAGCGGAGTGACATGTGCTCTTTTAGGTTCATTAAAGACCACTCGTGCTGCTGCGTTCTGAAGCATCTGAAGAGGTTTGATAGAGTTAGCTGGAAGCCCGGCTAGTAGAGAGTTGCAATAGTCCAGTCTGGAGAGAACAAGAGCTTGAACAAGGAGTTGAGCTGCATGTTCAGATAGGAAGGGTCGGACCTTTCTGATGTGAATCTGCAAGATCGAGCAGTTCTAGAGATGTGGTCAGAGAAGTTTAGTTGGTCATCAATCGTTACTCCAAGGCTTTTCACCATTTTGGATGCAGTAATGGTTGCCCCATCCATCTGGATTGAAAAGTTATGATGTAGAGTCGGGTTGGCATATGTCGAATTGGACATGCAAGATCAACTCAGGCTTTTTTTCAGCTCAAAGCTGAAGACTCTACGCTGTGTTTGTGCTGCAGTATTGCTCTTACTGTAGAACACATTGTACTGGACTGACCTGTATTTAAAGGTCTTTTGAAGTGCTTTGATGTTTGACGTAATCTCAACCAAAGCATAAAGAGAGGGCGGGGCATAGAGTAGCTCCTCCCCTTTTTAAAAAAGCAGCCAAGTTTTTTTGTTTTATCACCTCTTTGCCAGTTGAGCTCAAGTGCGTCAAATAAACAGCCAATAAGAAAAAGGGGGCGGGGCATGTCAGACACTAGAGAGCATTTGATTGGTCAGAAGATTTGTTGAAAAGCTAAAACACTCCTTTCCTCTTCCCAACATGGAAAGCCAGATGATGATTATATGCAGTTATGGCTTTGCAAGCAAAAATGTCCTAATAATAGAGGTTAAAAACAACAGCATAATAAAAGCGGAGTCAATTTGAACAACGCACAAGGGTTAAATAAGAAGTGAAATATAAACACCAATGTTTTGGTTTATTCTTCCCCTCATAGACTCCAGCAGAACCGCAGACTCTGAGCTCTAAGATCGGGATGGGTCGACGGGATCACCAGACGCTGCAGCACCGGCATCACACGCAGCGCTCCAAGTGCCGTCCTCCTAAAGGCATGTACCTGACGCAGGAGGACGTGGTGGCCATATCCTGCAGCTCCAGCGCCGCCAACTCTGTGCTGCGGCAGCTCGACATGGAGCTGGTGTCCCTCAAACGACAGGTACCACAGGAGGGACTAGTCATTTTGCAGATGTTAAGTAGGGTTGTGACGATGTGGTAATTTCCCCACCGGTTAATCGACAACTGCGGTAATACCCGTATCACCATGGGGGTGGGGGTTTCCTCTTTTTTTTTTCTGCCTTTAAATAGCTTATAAATGCATGCGTATGATACTTTCACTTTCAGTTTTGCAGGAATTGCCAACACTCGCTGTGTAAGGGCGCTATACAGCACACAGTAGGGTTTGCTATTGTTTGGGGTTTTGTTACGGTGCTAAATCGATACTTTTAAAACGATACCGGTGCCTCAACTGATACTTTTGAGCCACAAAATTTAGGTGGATGAATTTAGAAAACTCTTTTATTTGACAAAATGTTTTAAACAATAATTTTAATAGAACAACATAATTTAAGTTTAAAGTAAACATCAATGCATATTTGATATATTTGAATTGCATTGCTGTATTTCCTTTGATCATTTGTTGGTTATGAATTTAAGATTTGCATTATGAAATGACATCATGCTAACCTGTGGAAAGGTTATATATAAATGTTAAAAGATTTCCTACCTGCATGTTTTTTTTTCAGGTTCAGAACGCCAAGCAGTTAAACAGTGGACTGAAGCAGAAGATTGAAGATGGGATTGATGAACTCAGACTGCCTGAGGTGACTTTACTTATTTTGTAAATGATGATTTTTTTGAGTTTTTCTATCTGATGTTTTTATTTTCTCGCGGATCATCTGTTCTGCAGATCTGGAGACTTTTGAAAACAATTCAGAGTCGGAGAGTTTACAATTGATTTTCCAAAAACAAAAATGAAACACTATAAAGAAATAAAAATATCTATATTTATTCACCAACTTTCTCATTTACTCACCTGAAAGTGATTCTAAACATTTTTTTTTTCTTTATTGAACTCAGAGGAAAATAAGTTGTGGAATAGTTGTAGATAGATATCCAAAATAAAGTCTGAATTCAGTCGGTGCTTTTGGACAAAACTTGTTTGTTTTTTGTCCTGCAAAGTGAATGACATTTATGCCAGCTCACACACACTGATGAAGGGGCTGTTCACACACAGATTTTCTGTTATCGTTTACTCTGCTTCATGTGGTTTTAAACCTTATTGAGTGTTTCTGTATTCTGTCAAACACAAAAGAAGATATTTTGGAGAATGTTAAAACCTAGTAACCATTGACTTCCATAGTAGGAATAACAAATAAAGAGTAAAAAGTAAAGTAAAAGTAAAGAGAAAAAAATGACCAATACTACAGATAGCCAATGATTATGGGTATTCTGTTGAACACAAAAGAGGATATTTTAAAGAATGTTGAAACCCAGTGACCATTCACGCGTTTGTGTTCAACAGAAGTACAAACTCATAAGTAAATAATGACGGAATATTCTGTGTTTGGGTGAACTGTCCCTTTGATTGTCTCGTTTTGGATACAGTGCACCCAAAAAGGGGCTGTTCACACACGAATTTTAAATTCTGTTATCGTTTACTCTGCTTCATGTGATTTTAAACCTTAATGAGTGTTTCTGTATTCTGCCAAAAACAAAAGAAGATATTTTGAAGAATGTTAAAACCTGGTAATCGTTGACTTCCATTGTAGAAATAACAAATAATATGAAAGTCGATGCTTACAGCTTTCCAACATTCTTCAACATATCTTCTTTTTTGTTCGACAGAGTAAACTCAGACAAGAGTATGAAACCACCAATACTACAGATAGTCAGTGGTTACAGGTATTTTTTAGAAAACAAAAGAAGATATTTTGAAGAATGTTGAAAACCGGTAACCGTTGACTCCCAAAGTAGGAATAACAAATACTGTGGATAGTCAGTGGTTACAGGGTTCCAACATTCTTCAAAATATCTTCTTTAGTGTTTGACAGAGTAAAGTAAAGAGTGAGTAAATAATGAAGTAAAGTAAAGAGTGAGTAAATAATGAACAGTACCTTGGATAGCCAATGGATACAGGTATTCTGTTGAGCACAAAATAGGATATTTTGAAGAATGTTGAAACCCAGTAACCATTTACTCTTTTGTGTTCAACAGAAGTACAAACTCGTAAATAGTAAATAATGACTGAATATTCAGTCTTTAGGTGAACTGTCCCTTTAATTGTCTCATTTTTGTCACAGTGCATCCTAAAAGGGGCTGTTCACACACAAATTTTGAACTTTGTTATCGTTTACTCTGCTTCATGTGATTTTAAACCTTATGAGTGTTTCTCTATTCTGCCAAAAACAAAAGAAGATATTTTGAAGAATGTTAAAACCTGGTAATCATTGACTTCCATAGTAGAAATAACAAATAATATGAAAGTCGATGCTTACAGCTTTCCAACATTCTTCAACATATCTTCTTTTGTGTTTGACAGAATAAACACAGATACTACAGATAGCCAATGGTTACAGGTATTTTGTAGAAAACACAAGAAGATATTTTGAAGAATGTTGAAAACCGGTAACCGTTGACTTCCAAAGTACAAATAACAAATACTTTGTGAAGTCAACGGTTACAGGGTTCCAACATTCTTCAAAATATCTTCTTTTGTGTTTGACAGAATAAACTCGAGTAAAGAGTAAGTAAATAATGAACACCTTGGAGAGCCAATGGATACAGGTATTCTGTTGAACACAAAAGAAGATATTTTGAAGAATGTTGAAACCCAGTAACCATTGACTTCCATAGTAGGAATAACAAATAATATGGAAGTCGATGCTTACAGCTTTCCAACATTCTTCAAAATATCTTCTTTTGTGTTCGACAGAATAAACACATACTAAAGATAGCCAATGGATACAGGTAATCTGTTGAACACAAAAGAGGATATTTTGAAGAATGTAAATAATGACCGAATATTCAGTTTTTGGGTGAACTGTCCCTTTAATTGTCTTGTTTTTGTTACAGTGCACCCAAAAAATTAATGCCCGCTGGACCACAGATGAGCAGCTGCTGGCAGTGCAGGGTAAATCAGCAGATCACTCCATCAATTAAGCAGTCAGTGATTAATGTCAATTCATTAACCAAACATCAAAACTGTCGCATTCAAACAGGAGTACGCAAATATGGGAAGGACTTCCAGGCCATTGCTGATGTGATCGGGAATAAAACCGTGGGACAGGTGAAGAATTTCTTTGTGAACTACCGGCGGCGGTTTAACCTGGACGAGGTGCTTCAGGAGTGGGAAGCGGAGCAGGGGACGCGGACACCTAATGGAGACGGAGCCAATTCAGGAGAGGATGGTAAAACCAGCAACGCCTCGTCAGGGAAGAGCACAGACGAGGAAGAGGAAGAGGTGAGGGTCACAAGCATATATGTATATATTCATTTAAATATTAAATGAAGGAGAATAATGCTGAAGCACTGTGATGACTTTACAATGTAAAGCTGGAAACGATAGGCCAGTCATGATAAGGACAATAGGGCTGCATTCCCACTGCAGATCTTGATGGTCAGTTCTGATTTTGTGGCTGTATCTGATATTTATTTATTTTTTTTGATGACCTGCTTACATCATCTTTAAAAAAAGTGACTCGTATCAGATCGTCTGCATTTACACAGCACAAGGCGCAATGACCAGGAAAAAAAAGAGCGGGCGCTGACTGACAGCTGATAATTGAAGAGTGCTCTTCTCTCTACTCCTGTATGTAATCTGTTCATAGCGTTTGACAAGCTGTTTCACTATCGTTTATGACTGACAGCTTCTCATTTGTTTATCTTCTTTTGATATATATAGGCGTTTTTAAACCTTTAGACATGTTAATGCAGGGTTCAACGCTAGGGATTTTTTCTGTTGGCCCAATCGGGCAAGTGGTTTAGATTTTTACTTGCCCTGCCAAAATTTTCTCTGGTCCCACCAAAAAAAGAAGTCAGCCATTTAGTTTTTCAGCATAACTTTTCTTTAAATACAACTGACAATTTAAAAAAGATTTAATTTAAATACAATACTGATCAGATCAAATAAAGTGAATTGTTTAATGTGTGGTTTAGTTGAAAACTACAACAATTTTATGTTTTTTGTTTGTTTAAAACCCACCAAAATGCCTAATTTTATAAACCGGCTCATTAAATCAGTCTGTAATACTGTCAATATTTTTAATTTGTCATTTTTTTGTAAACCTAGATTTAGGGTGCTTTCACATCTGTAGTGGGCTTCATTTGGTCCGCACCAAGCGCAATAAATGATACATTGTTGCATCTTCTGCCGTCTTTGGCAAGGCAAGGCAACAATGCAGTCATCTGACAAAATCCACATCTCTCATTGGCCAGATGTTGTTGAACATATTTCCTAAACTGCTTATTGATTGGTCAGAATTCACGTTTGGGGAAAATGCCAATGAACTCCCGCAGGTAAACAAAACTGGCAGACACAATGTCATTTTTACTCTGGAGGGACGACTGCGCTGACTGATTTAGACAAACTCTACATTTGGAGAATGAAGCGCGGCTGGAAAACAGTGTTTAATGCATCGCTCGTCACTTCAGCAGGAGGCGTGAATTTAGCTAAACAAGTTCATAAAGTTCTCAGAAAGTTTCTTATGATTATGACTTGCAAATTGTATATATATATATATCTAATGGCGTGATCTTTAAACCTGCGTCCAATCCCGGCTAACTTCCGGAAAGGTAGAGTAGCCAATAGCGTTAGAGATAACAAGTAAACCAAGTCCCGGCCCAGGACTGACAAAAATTCAAAATGTTTCACGCAAGCAGAGAGAAGAACCAGCGACCGAGCGGAGAGAACTGATCGCGCGCACGTGCTGTAGGCATGACCTCGCTCGCGAGAGCGTACATCCAATGATGATGTGCGCGCGCGGGACTTGTTTTCTCACGCTGGATCAGTTGAGCGCGCGCGTGAAGATCCCCTGTGTTCTTGCGAGCTGTAGTTTTCTCGCGTGTAGACCTGTAATCTGCTCACAGTTCACTTCTCCTCGCGCGCAAACATCACCGCTGCGCTCGATTAATATTGGCATTGATTTGCCGCAATATGTTTCCGGCTTCTCTGTTTTTTCACTCTCGCGTTTGTCAGTTTCTGACAGGATCGGGTTTTAAAAGCACGTCAATAATCAAGCGCATGTTATTATCATCAGCTCTAGAAGTTTGTTATTTCAGATATAGACGCGCGGCGAGCGCAAGCCAGAAAGCAAAACCGCTTGCGCTTCAGACTGGCTCGTACAAAACGAAGGGGCGCAGGGTAAATCTGCTCTACTCCATGGCTTTGTGGCTGTTCATCAAGATGACGACAAGGTTTGTTTGAGCGCGGGTCGACCATGGCTCGTTATTCTATGTATATATATTTACGCTGTAAAAGATCTCTCGCTGTGTATTTTAAACATGGCGGCTCTTTTGTTTTCAAATTTTCTTGTTGCGTAAGCTCGTGACGTATCTCGATAAACCAATAGCGCTCAGCTGCGCTTCTAGCTCCGCCTTTTGGTACCCTTTTTTGTGTTTGATACCCTTTCGAAAGGGTGCCGAGTAGTATCAGTAGTGGTAGTCATTGTTGTAGTAGTAGTCGTGGTTGTGGCTGTAGTAGCAAAAGTAGTAGTTGTAATACAAGTAACTTTCTGTAGTAATAGTTGGTGTAGTACTTGTCATTATTACTATCATACATTACTAAGCATTGTTGTTACTCCCTACCTCTGACTGGTTTCTTTCTATCTGTTTTACTTATATCTGTGATACTTGCTTCATTTATTGACTGTTATTGTTCCTTATGCATGTACTATGACCTGTCCACCAAGTTACCTTTACATGGACACACACACACACAGACCTAACAGTACCTGACTATATATATATATATATATATATATATATATATTTTTTGTTTTTGTTTTGTTTGTTTTTTTGTTGTTTTTGTTTTGTTTGTTTTTTTTTTGTTGTTTTTGTTTTGTTTGTTTTTGTTTTTTTTTTTTGTTTTTTTTTTTTTGTTTTTTTGTTGTTTTTGTTTTGTTTGTTTTTTTGTTGTTTTTGTTTTGTTTGTTTTTTTGTTGTTTTTGTTTTGTTTGTTTTTTTGTTGTTTTTGTTTTGTTTTGTTTTTTTTGTTTGTTTTGTTTGTTTTTTGTTGTGTTTGTTTTTTTGTTGTTGTTGTTTTGTTTGTTTTTTGTTTTTGTTTTGTTTGTTTTTTGTTTAGTTTTTTTGTTGTTTTTGTTTTGTTTGTTTTTTTGTTGTTGTTTTGTTTGTTTTTGTTTTGTTTGTTTTTTTTGTTGTTTTTGTTTTGTTTGTTTTTTTGTTGTTTTTGTTTTGTTTGTTTTTTGTTTTGTTTTGGTTTTTTGTTGTTTTTGTTTTGTTTGTTTTTTTGTTGTGTTTGTTTTTTTGTTGTTGTTGTTTTGTTTGTTTTTTGTTTTTGTTTTGTTTGTTTTTTTGTTTTTGTTTTGTTTGTTTTTTGTTTTTGTTTTGTTTGTTTGTTTTTTTTGTTTTTGTTTTGTTTGTTTTTTTGTTGTTGTTTTGTTTGTTTTTTGTTTTTGTTTTGTTTGTTTTTTTGTTGTTTTTGTTTTGTTTGTTTTTTTGTTGTTTTTGTTTTGTTTGTTTTTTGTTTTGTTTTGGTTTTTTGTTGATGTTTCTTTGTATTTGTATGATCCCAATTTATGTACCTTTTTGCATATTCTAATAAAAAAAAAAGAAAGGGTGTCGAAAAACTGGCACGGTATGGTTCGGTATGCCTTTTGACAGTGGAAACAGCCATAAAAGCGTACGGTAATGTACCACTCCATATGAGGTGCCGAACTCTGCTGGCATCAGTGCATGACAGAGGCAGAGTACGTTCACTCCGCTCCACACTCAGCTTAAGTTTTTTTAATAATCAAACATCTCTGCTTGCGCAACACAACAAAACTATTTTGAAATTTGCTGCCAACGGTTTTAGTAATCGATTTTAATCTAATTAAGTGACGTGTTGATGCAGCCCTAGTCAAGATTACTGATGTTTAAAGAAATCAGATCTTAAACCTCACTAGAAGTGCCTGTGCTGCTGACTGAATATTAAAGTCCTTCTGCGTGTTCCTCATCACCAAGATTTAAAATGATTAGTGATTTTCAAAAGTCTTTCCCGAACCCTGTTACTTCCTAAAAGCTGAACGGCACGTCTTCTTCTCTGTGTGTTAGGGTCAGGTGAGTCTGGCGTGTGGGCCGTCTCCTGTCGTCTCCTCTTCCTCCTCCTCGTGTCCTCCATCGTCCTCGTCGTCTCTCCAGCAGCCTCCGCCTCTGCTGCGCCCGTCTCTTCCGGCCACCCCGGCTCTGCATCGCCAGCCTCCACCTCTGCAGCAGCAGGCCCGCTTCCTGCAGCCCCGTCCCGCTCTGCACCAGCCCCCGCCGCTCATCCGACCCTCCAACCCCGTCCCACCGCGGCTAAACCCCCGCCCGGCCGCTCCACTGGCCCCCAGCACAGCGAACACCCCTGCAGCAGGACAGCAGCCGCCAGCTCTGCTGGGCATCCAGAGCGCAGAGACGCCCTCGTCCTCCCTGCACTGACACACCGCCGGAGGGTAACGCTGTACAGACCCCCAAAACTGAACCACACACACCTTTACACTGTACATATTAGTAGCGTGACTGTCTATTTATTTAAGCTGTGTGTGTGTGTGTGTGTGTGTGTGTGTGTGTGTGTGTGTGTGTGTGTGTGTGTGTGTGTGTGTGTGTTTAAAGGAGTTAATACTGTCAAACCTGAAATTATTAATATTCCTGACAGATTCTGACCTGATTGTGCTTTCATTCAGCCAGCAGGTTCTGTTTGGACCCTCTGAAAGATAGTTAGAGGACGTACAGGAGGCGTGTGTGTGTGTTTGTGTGTGTGCGTGTGCGTGTGCGTGTGCGCTTCAATTACCTGTCTTTGTGGAGCTTAAATATAATTGTGTGTGTGTGTGTGTGTGTGTGTGTGTGTGTGCGTGCGCGCGCGCATGTGTGTGTGTGTTTGTATGTTTTTATGCGTGCATGCATGCATGTTTGTATGTTTGTGTGTGTGTTTTTACGTTTGTATATATGCGTGTATGAATGTGTGTACATGTATGTGTGTGTGTGTTATGCGTGTGTGTGCGTGTCTGTGTGTTATGCGTGCATGTTTTTGTGTATATGTATGTATGTGCGTGCGTGTGTGTTTTTATGCGTGCATGTGTGTATGTATATGTATGTGCGTGTGTGTGTTTTGTGCGTGCGTGTGTGTATGTATGTATGTGTGTTTGTGTGTTTTTATGTGTGTATGTATGTTTGTATGCTTGCGTGTGTGTTTGTGTGTGTGTATATGTATGTTTTTATGCGTGTATGTATGTGTGTGTGTGTGTGTGTGTGTGTGTGTGTGTGTGTATGTATGCGCGTGTGTGTTTTTATGCGCGCGTGCGTGCGCGTGTTTACGTGTGTGTATATGTGCATAAGTGGGTGGGTTTGTGTGTGTGTGTGCGTGTGCGCGCGCACATGTTTTTACGTGTGTGTGTATGTAACTATGCATGTTAGTATTTTTATGCTTGCGTGTGTGTGTGTAAATGTATGTATGTGTGCATGTGTGTATAGTTTTATGTTTGCGTGCGTGCGTGTGTGTGTGTGTGTGTGTGTGTGTGTGTGTGTGTGTGTGTGTGTGTGTGTGTGTTTTTATGCATGCATATGTATGTGTGTGTGTTTCTTTTTTTGTGCGTGTGTGCATGTATGTATTTGTGTGTGTGTGTGTGTGTGTGTGTGTGTGTGTGTGTGTGTGTGTGTGTTTATGTGTTTGTTTGTGTTTGTTTTCTCTCAAAAGATATTAAGACCAATCTTCTGATGTAGGGGTGTCCAGTTTGGTGTCCTGCAGATTTTAGCTCCATCTTGCCTCAACACTCCTGCATGGATGTTTCTAGAAAGCCCAGTAAGAGCTTGATTAGCTAGCCCAGGTGTGTCTGATTGGGGTTGGAGCTAAACGTTGCAGGACACCGGCCCTCCAGGACCGAGTTTGGGCACCCCTGTTTTAGAGGCTTCACTGGTTTATTCCACAGTGGTACCTCTTGGCCATCGTCATGTTATCTTTTTGGTCTGTGCCATTTCTGGACATAAAATCCTGCTGGTTGAATAAAAGGAGTGTGTAATAATATTTCTCAGTGTTAATTCACACTTGCACAAGACCTTTAAGGCTGATTTTGCCAGGGGTGTGAATAATTTCAGCTTTGACTGTGCAGTTAAGCCAAACGTGAACGTTTCCTCAGTATTTACTCTCCCTCAAGAGGTCTTCAATGAGTTTCTTTCTTGTGTTGAACACAAAAGTAGATACTTTGAAGAATGGTGAAACTTGACTTCCATTGTAGGAAAATAAATACTGTTGAAGTCAATGGTTACAGGTTTCCAACATACTTCAAAACATCTATGTTAAACAGAAGCTATTAACCGTCTGAAACAGAGTAAAGTGAGAGTAAATAATGATCATTTTCATTTTTGCGTGAACTGACCCTTTAATTTTAGGGTTTGTAATCATGTTGTACTTGACAGGGTTTGTTCTGCATTAATGAAGGTTCAGTCTTTGTTTATTCAGTTTTGTGTTGTTGTTAGTGATGAACTAAAAGGAGAAATGTAAGTGTGATGCCACATGATGGCAGTGAATCGTCAGCATAGGCTGTGCCACTAATAGAGTTCAGTGATTTTGGGTTAAAATTAATGTATTTAAACTGTGTTGTGCATTTCAGAAACAATTAGAATATACAATGCATATTGTATGATGATGTTTGCATTTTTAAAATTTATTATTTTCCTCTATTTGTGGTCCAAAAACAAAAATTAACCATAAACATTTAAGTTTAAACATGTTTAAGCAGCATTTAGGGGTCAGTTCACACCAAAATTGTCAATATTTACCCATTCTTTACTTTGGTTTAAACCTTTATGGGTTTTTTCTGTAAAACACAAAAGAAGATATTTTAAAGAATGTTGGAAACCGTTTTTTGTAGGAAAAACCAATCCAGTGAAAGTCAATGGTTACCGGTTTTCAACATCTTTCAAAATCTCTTCCTGTGTGTTTAACAGAAGCAAATCATAAAAGTGTGTGACCACATGAGTAAATAGTGAGTATTTTAGTCATTTTAGGGTGAACTGTTACTTTTTTGCATTTTCTTTTCTCGATTTGTTGTCCAAAAACAAAATTGAACTGTAAACATTTAACTTCACATGTTTAAGCTGCATTTAAGGGTCAGTTCACACCAAATTGTAAATTGCATTATTTACTCACCCTTTACTTTGTTTTAAACCTTTGTGAAGTTCTTCTGTAAAACACAAAAAGAAGATATTTTGAAGAATGTTGAAAAATCGGTAACCATTGACTTCCATTGTAGGAAAAACCAATACTGTGGGAGTCAGTGGTTACCGGTTTTCAGCATTCATCAAAATCTTTTCTTTTTGTGCTCAATAGAAGAAAAACTCATGAAAGTGTGGCCACATGAGTAAATTGAGAGTATTTTTGTTATTTTAGGGTGAACTGTGCCTTTTTTGCCTTTTTAATACATTTTCTTTTCTCGATTTGTGATCCAAAAACAAAAAACGAACTATAAACATTTAACTTTAAACATGTTTAAGCTGCATTTAAGGGTCAGTTCACACCAAAATTATCATAATATATTTGTCCTTTACTTGTTTTAAACCTTTGAGTTTCTTTCTACTTTCACAAAAGAAGATAGTGAAGAAGAATGTTGGAAACTGGTAACCATTGGCTTCTGTTGTAGAAAAAGCAAATACTATGTAAGTAAATGGTTACCGGTTTTCAACATTCTTCAAAATCTCTTCGTTTGTGCTCAATAGAAGAAGAACCTTTGAAGATTTGTAATCACTTGGGTAAATAGTGAGTTTTTGTGTTATTTTAGGGTGAACTGTCCCTTTTTTTTTGCCTTTTTTAATAATTAGTTTTCTCGATTTGTAGTCCAAAAACAAAAATAAACCTTTAAACATTTAAGCTCAAACATGTTTAAGTTGCATTTAAGGGTCAATTCACAACAAAATGTAAACTGTCAATATTTACTCACCCTTTTCTATATTTATTCACCCCCTTTTTAATCATATTTGTGCTCCAGAAACAAAAATAAACTGCATTTAAGGGTCAGTTCACACCGACATTGTCATTATTAACCCATCCTTTATTTGTTTTAAACCTTTGAGTTTCTTTCTTCTGTAAAACACAAAAGAAGATACTCTAAAGAATGTTGGAAACCGGTAACCATCGCCTTCCATCATATGTAAAACAATACTGTGGAAGTCAATGGTTACCGATTTCCAACATTCTTCAACATTCGTTTTTTGTATGCTTAATAGAAGAAAATCATAAGAATTTGTAACCACATGAGTAAATATTGAGTATTTTTGTCATTTTAGGGTGAACTGTCCCTTGTTTGCCTTTTGTTATCTATTTGTAATCAGATTTGTAATCACTTGGGTAAATAGTGAGTTTTTGTGTTATTTTAGGGTGAACTGTCCCTTTTTTTTTGCCTTTTTTAATAATTAGTTTTCTCGATTTGTAGTCCAAAAACAAAAATAAACCTTTAAACATTTAAGCTCAAACATGTTTAAGTTGCATTTAAGGGTCAATTCACAACAAAATGTAAACTGTCAATATTTACTCACCCTTTTCTATATTTATTCACCCCCTTTTTAATCATATTTGTGCTCCAGAAACAAAAATAAACTGCATTTAAGGGTCAGTTCACACCGACATTGTCATTATTAACCCATCCTTTATTTGTTTTAAACCTTTGAGTTTCTTTCTTCTGTAAAACACAAAAGAAGATACTCTAAAGAATGTTGGAAACCGGTAACCATCGCCTTCCATCATATGTAAAACAATACTGTGGAAGTCAATGGTTACCGATTTCCAACATTCTTCAACATTCGTTTTTTGTATGCTTAATAGAAGAAAATCATAAGAATTTGTAACCACATGAGTAAATATTGAGTATTTTTGTCATTTTAGGGTGAACTGTCCCTTGTTTGCCTTTTGTTATCTATTTGTGGGGGTCATAACACAAAAATAAGCTGCATTTAAGGGTCAGTTCACACCAAATTGTAAATTGCAATATATTTACACACCCTTTACTTTGTTTTAAACCTTTATGAGTTTCTTTCTTCTGTAAAACGCAACAGGCGATAATTTAAAGAATGTTGGAAACCGGTAACCATTGACTTCCATTGTAGGAAAAGCAAATACTGTGGAAGTCGATGGTTACCGGTTTTCAACATTCTTCAAAATATCTTCTTTTGTGTTCAAATCATAAAGGTTTGCAAGCGCTTGGGTAAATAGTGAGTATTTGTGTCGTTTTAGGGTGCGCTATCCCTTTAAATACACCGGCGTGAGTGAACAATGACTGCCTTGTTGTTTTTGGTTAAACTCTTCCTGGAAGTCTTTACAATATTGTGTCCTGTCGCAGCACTTTGTTTTTCTAGTAATGCAAACCTATTTCACTTAAGTTTAGCGTGATTTCTGTGTTTGATTGTTTGTGTCAGGTTGTGTATTTGTTTTATATTTTAATATTCGGTGCTACAGAATGACTGAAAAATCCAAGTCCTCTTGCCGACAAAGTGCTCTTAACAGGAAAATAATATAATCCCGCTGATGAAAATTAATGTAATGATGTTTTGACTTTATTTCCACCTTTAATTTGTTTAAGTAGCATTTATTTCCAGTAGCTCTGTGTGTAAACCTGATTGAAATGCATAAAGGTGTCAATAATCCACAGTTTCCAACCGGATGTTAAGCTGTTGACTGGAGTCTTCAGTTTTCAGTGGTGTGTTGTTTGGTCATCAGAAGTTGCATGTAGGGTTATCCTATATTCTGCTTTAACTTTTATTCTGAGAAGAGGTTTACACGCACCACACCGCTCTGAAGATTACTGTATACATGTACTGAGCGTTAACAGAATAAACTAATGGACATTTCTGCCCTGTTTTTGCCTTCTGGAAATAACAATGAGCAGCTTTTTTGTTGTTGTTTTCTTCATTTATATATATATATTTATACATATATATGGCATTATTATTAGAGTATTGTGTCTGCAAATAGCTATTTTTTTTTTGAGTTTTTTGGGTTTGAGTGGTTTGAAAGACCCACCCCTGCTGTGCCATCATAAATAGTGAAAATAACTAATCGAAAACGGCTTTTAAGACCAAACAGAATCTTCTGTTCGCTGACGCTTTAGTATGACTTCAGCTAATCAGTTTTGGCCAGTATAACAACATTTTAATTTTACAATCTGACGTAAGTGAAGTCATCCTTCGCTACTGCATTGTTTTTAAACAAAACGTTTTACAGGTGTCTTTTATTTTAAATCTTGGACCTTACTCTTAAAACAAAAATGAGCAATGAAAAGGTGTGAAGCACCAAAAGCGGACCATATTAGACTCATTTGAATATATTTTGGCTATTTTTGTTATCCAGGAATTTTCAAATGGGCCTTTTTTACAAGGGAGACTGGAAAAATGTGCAGCTCTACATTATTATATTATTATTACTATTATTATTATTAATAGTATTACTGCTGTTATTATTATTAATATTGTTACTGCTATTATTATTATTATTCATATTTTTAATATCACTGTTATTATTACTATTGTTATTATTAATATTATTACTGTTATTAGTACTATTATTAGTGTTAATATTGTTACTGCTATTATTATTATTATTAATATTTTAATATCACTGTTATTATTACTATTGTTATTATTAATATTATTACTGTTATTAGTACTATTAGTAGTGTTAATATTGTTACTGCTATTATTATTATTATTAATATTTTAATATCACTGTTATTATTACTATTGTTATTATTAATATTATTACTGTTATTAGTACTATTAGTAGTGTTAATATTGTTACTGCTATTATTATTATTATTAATATTTTAATATCACTGTTATTATTACTATTGTTATTATTAATATTATTACTGTTATTAGTACTATTATTAGTGTTAATATTGTTACTGCTATTATTATTATTAATATTTTAATATCACTGTTATTATTACTATTGTTATTATTAATATTATTACTGTTATTAGTACTATTATTAGTGTTAATATTGTTACTGTTATTATTATTATTGTTATTATTAATGTTATTACTGTTATTATTATTTTAAATATTATTTGTACTATTATTAATATTATTACTGTTATTATTACTATTTTATTATTGTTATTACTATTATTACTAGTGCTACTATTTTTAATACTATTATTGTTATTGTAACTTACTATTGTTATTATTACCTTTATTAATATTGATAATAATATTATTACTATTATTATTACTACTATTGTTATTACTATTATTACTAATATTATTATTACTATTATTTGTTATTATAACTATTACTATTGTTATTATTACCATTATTATTGTTAATATTATTATTATTATTACTATTGCTATTATTATTATTTATATTACTTTAATTTATATTGTTACTATTTTTATTATTATGTTTAAATAATTATTTTTTTTTATTCAAATAGCCAAATTCTAACTGGGCAAATGTTGAATGTGCTGGCCAGTTTGTTATTTGACTAATAAATGACAATAGACTACAGTTTTTTATATATATTATTATTATTATTTAAAACATAAACAGATTCCTGTTTTTTTCTAATGATATATAATATATATATATTTTAAAAATAACTATTATTTCACATCTCTTTATTATAAGTGTTTAGGAAATATGTTTGGTACATTAAAAAGTGTGGTTATGATAACCATCCCACAAGCTAATCCAACTAAAAATAGAGCTTAAAATGTCACTAATATGCAGTATTTAAATCTCATAATTAAATAGAAAATATAATTGCAAAAAGGTCCACATTTTGAGAAGAAATAACCATCCCTTACAGCAGGCTGACTACAGGCCTGATACAGAAGTACAGTATCTGCTGTATGTGTATACTGGGACTCACAGTTCGACGTCATTAAGCGTTTTCCTATTTTATTTATTTATTTTCCAGAGTGTAGTGGCTTTATCTGTATAAATAAATAAATGAAATGAGTAAATAACGAAATCTACTCTTAAATGTTCATATGTGAAGTGTTATCATCTGTCAAATGGACCTCGCGTTACTTAATACAAATCTCTGAACACCCAAGATTCAATGTATTTTTCCTCATCACACTCCTGTTTGACCTTTTATCTTATATTTAATGAGTCTCTCGTCTCTATTTCTGTAATAACTTGGTTTCACTTGCTCGTTTATAGGAACTTCCTGCAATCTACTTTCCGTTCGCGGAATTACTAAACATACTATCGCAGAGGCTCCTTTTATGAATATAAATGATGTAGGCTCACGCTGATTGGTCAAACTGCGCGCTGTGGCCACTTAATATTCATGAGATCACGCTTCGCCGTAGTAGGATTGGTCAATCCGTTTTCCGTTCATTTTATTCGCGTGGCAGCGCGCCCAAAGTGAGAGTGACGTACTAATGCATCGGCATTCAGCGCGGAGGCGAGCAGCTGTCAAATTACTATTGATCAATATCTGATCAACCGAACGCTTAAAAATGAGACACTGAAGTCGTCAATCCTCAGGTATGTAAGTAAATAAAAAAATAAATATTGTGATTAATATTGCTGAAAGCGAAAGTGACGTTAAGAGGGGAATTCGGTAACGTTATATTATCTTAAAGCTCAATGTAGCCGTTGACGGTGTTTACACGACAGACATACTGAGGCGTATCTTCATCCTATAAGAGCATATAACGCTAAATTAAGCCGCTTTATTCCGTTTGGATCCATATGTCATGTTTTGCACTGGGGAATCCCCATTTGTTTTGCACTCTCTCACACAGGAACAGTCCGTATTGTTCATGTGTGTAGCTTTTTATAAATAACTTCATTTTAATGTGTGTTATTGTGTAATTTCCCCATTGAAAATAACGAAGAGACGAACACATGGCCATAATAATCTCCCCATCATGCTTTGTAGACGCGAACTCTTCATTTGCGCCTCCGGTTCATCACTCTGGTTTATTTTTTGTTTATTAAGTATGAGTCTATAGCTGCGTCCCAAATCGCATACTTATGCACTATTTTACGCCATTTTGTAGTATAAATAGTGTAAGTAGTGTGTTCACATTGAAAACTCTCAAAATAATAAGTGCACTTTAATTACCCGGATGATGCACTCATTCAGCCGCTAAAATGAAGTGTGTAATGATGGACACTTCACGCACTCAACGACCGCAGGTTTGCTTACGTAGCGGAAGGGGCGGAGCGATCGGACGCACATGTTGAATAACTTTATTTATTTTGGATAGTGAAAGCAAAATTCTCCTACGAGAGTGATTATAGCGCCTCCGGATGGTAAATGCGGCAATACTCACGGCAGGTATTACTTGATAATTCAGTCGTTTATTTCACTGATTTGGCAACAGTCAAACGTCATCAGGGAAACGGTTTGAATTTCCGCTTAGTAAAAAAACATTAGTGTGCCATTTGGGACAGCACTACATACAGTAGCTGCGTCCCAAATGGCACACCATACACTATGCACTCATGCACTATGTACTTATGCACTTACACACTCAACAGGGTAGTATATGTATGTAGTGTTGTCCCAAATGGCACACTCATGTTTTTTTACTAAGCGGAAATTCAAACCGTTTCCCTGATGCCAAATCATTGAAGTAAACGGCCGAATTATCAAATAATACCTGCCGTGAGTATTGCCGCAATCACTATCGGGAGGCGGTATAATCACTCTAGTAAAAGAATTTTGCTTTTACCATCCAAATTAAATAAAGTTATTCAACATGTGCGTCCGATAGCTCTGCCCCTTCCGCTACGTAAGCAAACCTGCGGTCGTTGAGTGCGTGAAGTGTCCATCATTACACACTTCATTTTAGCGGCTGAATGAGTGCATCATCCGGGTAATTAAAGTGCACTTATTATTTTTAGAGTTTTCAGTGTGAAC